>NW_008239304.1:1400820-1410140 GCF_000691975.1 Corvus brachyrhynchos | reverse complement strand
CTGCCATAGTTGTTGTTGTTTTTGTTTGACTGGTTATATACATATATATATATAGTAAAGAACTGTTATTCCTATTTCCCACATCTTCGCCTAAAGGCTCTTGATTTCAAAATATAATAACTTGGAGGGAAAAGGGGTTATATCTGCCACTTCAAGGGGGGCCTCTGCCTTCCTTAGCAGACACCTGTCTTTCAAAACCGAGACAACGACTCAAAGTCTTGTCAAACACGGCCAGGGATCCAGTTTGTGAATAATTGTCATCTCTGTGGAGAACATATGAGGCAGCATGATTTACTTCATAACAGAGCTTTTGCAAGGGTTGTTTGGAGCAGAAGCTTCTCCCAACCCTATTGGAACAAAATAAAAGCACACCTTTCTATACTCAGAGCCATAAAGTGGCAGTAAACAGGTCTGAAATTATTTAGACAAGAGTTGAATCTTGACTGAAGACCCTGCACACCTTGGGGGAGATGAAGAAAATATTCGCAGGTATGGACCTATAAATCTTTCACACTCCTAAAGCTGATGGTTTGTGACGAAGTCTGAAAGAGGCATTGTCTTGAAGCTGATAAAGTGCAGTGAAAAAGGATTCACTTCCTGTGTATCTAGGAGCTAAACCTGAAAAATACTTATTTCACAGGCTTGAAAGTACCTACTGTATAATACTGTCCAATGAAATGTGATGAAATTCAAAGAGTAAAAAAATTCTCTATTCATTTCACTGCAAGGGAGGAATCACTGGTATATCAAATACAACAAAATGCAATGAATATATTTGGGAACTGACTGAAATCTGGGAAGACTATTATGAGAAAACAACAAATGTGAAATAATTCAAACAATCTATCTGGATGCTGGTAAAAAGTTGGCCTGTTGACTTAGTGATTAAATACTGCTTTTGCATATTTCATTTTTGGGGTCGAAATTACATTTTACGTATAGAACTAGAAACAGATGAATGTATAAATAATTGTATAAAAGAACATAGGTTTCAAGAATAATTTTTATCAAGGTATTATTTTATTCAGTTAATACTTGATTTTAATTTAAAACTAAATTCCAATATAAAAATAAAATTCCCTAAGGAATTAATATTTTATTTAAAGCAATTTCATTAAAAATTAGGATCTTCCATACAGTATGTATTATCCAGATGTAATAATTGTGCAATGCATTATGGTTAGCTAAGTATGCTGAATCATATCCTAACATCAAATTGCCTTGAATGTATTCAGATAGTTTGATTCTACTGCTGAGATTTTATGACCTTTCTAAGTTTGGTGGGGTTTTTCTAATGTGAAAACATGCAGGCAATTTCATTTAGTTTCATGGGTTTTATTCATTGGAAATTAGTTTGAAAACATTACTTATGGAATAATGTATCTTTTCCTGGGGCTTAAAAAAAACGTATCTCGGAACTAATCTGGGTTGTATTTTCTCATCTACACCTGCATTTCATCTCCATAGCCTTGGGGTTTTTTTAAAGCTTTCGGGAATCAACTTTGATAGACTATTGCACCTCCTATAACCTTTTTGTAGTTTTTGTCAATACAGAATGAAAGACTGGAACTTGTATTAACTTACACAATTGTAAAATTAGTATTTCAAAGTTAAAAACACCAAGGCAGTTGATATTATGAAATACAATCTACTTTTCCCTTTCAATTAATAGCAGCTATTTTTGAACGAGTTCATATAGCTTTCAGGGTATGGAGTAAATAGAGCATTCTCTCTTTATGAACTTTTATGTTGAGTCAGTTTTACCTTTAGATATGAACATGGAGATACGAATAATGTTCAGTGAGACTACCAGCAGGATGAAGAATGGCTTAGTGCTAGTGAGGATAGCACAATTAAGCCATAGAAATGAATTGAAAATCTTTATTCATGGTTAGAACCACTTTTATTCATCAAGTAATCCAACTGTGCTTGATATAAAATTGCTGACTAGTAGAACTAACTAGCAGAAACTCCTCATTACAGAGTTGCTTATTCGTGTCAGTCGTACTGAAGATGTTTTAAGGGGCTTTCTGTTACATGAGTCAAACCTGAAACATGGCACAAAGGTATGAGCATCTATTTAAGAGACAGTCATATATTATTTATTGTGAACTGATATTAACTATGAAATCAAGATGAATTCATATGAGTAAATGAAATTCTTTATATTGATGCCTTATTACTTTAGGAAATGAAGGGTTTGATTTTCACTATGTATTAGGAGATACCCAAAAGTACTGAGATACTATAGCAGGAGTTAAAGGGAATGTAGTTTGGACTGTAGTGGTGTTTGGTTAACCTGCTCTAAAGAAGTATCTAAGTTTGAACTTCACCATTCAGAAAACAGAACTAAATGCCAGTCTTCCCCATGCCATATGAGACCTGTAACAGATGGAGAAAAGACAGGCAGGCAGCATTCCTCTGAGGCTTCTGACTTTTGTACATAAACTAGGTAACTTGCTGCTCAGCACTTGAGACCACTGTCTCAATATGGGAAAATCTGAAGGTGCAAAAACTGCTTTACCTTGGGGAGGTTAATGCCTGAAAGTTTTGAGATTCAGTTTTGAATCTGAGTAGTCAAGATCCAGGTTAAATAGGCTTTAAAATCATTTAAGA
The DNA here is from genome assembly GCF_000691975.1 of Corvus brachyrhynchos. Taxonomy (NCBI): domain Eukaryota; kingdom Metazoa; phylum Chordata; class Aves; order Passeriformes; family Corvidae; genus Corvus; species Corvus brachyrhynchos. The sequence continues at coordinate 1,407,524 of NW_008239304.1, read as the reverse complement.
AGACAGAAAGTGGGAAATACCCACAAATGTTGCAGGATTAAAGATTCTGGAAGTGCTAGTACGCATGAGTAATTGTATTTGTTGTCCTTAGAGAATAAGAGAATTATGCCTCTGTACAGATGCTTTATGCCTATGACTTGTATTCTTATGGTTTGAAGTAATCTTTAGATGAAGGCTCAGTTTGGAAAAAGGAAAAATAACACATTTTCACCCAAGAGCTAACATTCTTGGCTCAAAATGTTGTGGCAGATCAGATTCCACATTTCAGATCACTCACATAGGTACTTTTGTCACAAAATCTGGTTTTTCCCTTAAAATGTTTTATTCTATTACCTTACAGACTATAAAAGCTTTAAGATTTACTGTGACACATCCTTCTACTTTCTTTATTCAGTTATGCAATCATTGCTTTTTGGCACTCAAGAAGAAAAGGATTTGCATTTGTTATATAATACTTATGGTTTTGTTGCCATAGAATAAAATCACTAATTGCTCTGAGTTTAGGAGTTCAGTAGTGATACAGCTATCACTGTAACAATGTTGTAGCACCATCCACGATAAACCTTCACAGATAAGCAAACAGCGTCTCGTTGGCTTTGGTTTAGAATATTCTTGTATGTCTTTGCTGACAGGTTGCTGGTAGTTGAGCTTCTCAAATTTCCATCTTTCTGGCCAATTTCATTTTTATTCTAAATCCACCATAGTTTTTGTGTTTTAACAAAACCTGAAAAAAACCATTCTTTATTACATGTGTTTGTAATTAATCTGTTTGTCAGATTAGGCATCTTTATATGTATATCTTAGTTTTCAAGAAGGTATTTTCACCTTGAATTAACTCACCTATTTAAACATCAATTATGTATATATTTTTTATTTCGATTTCATGTGTGCTGATCTTTAGCATCCAGAATACTGTCTTCTAAATGGACTGTGCACATTGGCATACTTTGAATTACACATAGCAGAAATGTAATTTCTTCATCTTTTCTGGCAGGGAAGTTTTTGCATGCTTTTTTTTTCCCACTCTCTAGTGCACCTCTCTGCTCAGATGTTCTGTGGGAAGGTAGTTTTGGTTGTTAAGCCAGATGTGATGTCACCAAATTATGAAATTACAGCAAATTTATGCATGAAGAGGAAGGACACAACGTGTCTTCTTCCTGACAAATTTTCTCCTGCAAAAAAAAGAAGGTACATATGAAATCTTGAAGCTGTACCTAGCTGATGGAGAAAAATTTTGTGGGAAGGGAGAAAGCAATGGTTCTTTTAAACAGAAAAAACATAGCTTTCCAAACCTTTGTGCTTGAAAAAGTATTTTATGACCTTGTAACATAAAAGAAATTGTCCTCCTCTTCATATAAGTACACATTTTTTTCTGACAGGAAAAAATAAATTAATTGTGAATTAAAAGATCCTTTAGCACCGGAACATTGTAGCTTGTTTTTATCTATGTCCACGTCAGCTTTTCCATCAAGAATCTCTGAATTTTGCATCTGCCTTTCCTTAACGTGTTTCTTAATTCTTACTGTGGGTTTATCACATTCACAGTGGTTGATATTTTACAAAGCCATCCCCTGGAGCTAAACAGATCTCTGAAAATCATGAAACCTTTACCAGTTTATTTTTCCCAACCACTTCTGAAGGAAAATAAACACAAAATGAAGGCTTTCTGCATAATTTAGCTAATTTTAAAATAGGAATGTGGTCCTTTTCTTAAACTCATATGAACTTAAAAGGCCATGTGCATTATGGATGCTGATTGTTGAATGAAAACACATGTTCCAATGTCAAACAAAGCTCCTGTAATAGGTCATATTCAGACTTCCTGAAATTCAATTATGTTTTAATTTGATTTCAATTGTAATTATTTTTTACTGTCTCTTCATATGTACAGTTTTTATTTTTGTTCAAACTACTTTCCATTATGTTCACTTCCACTCTTATTGCTATGCTTATGAAGTGATTGTAATTTTAATCAAATAACTGTAATTTTAGTAACTAAAAGATTGTGCATTAATTCCCTATCTTATGCAGTAAAATAGAAGGCTTAGCTTGAATCACATAAACTCTGACTTTAACTAACTTAGGGCATCACCACTGTCCCACTGTGACCCCTGTCCTCTTGTTGGGTGCTTCTTGGGTCATCCATGTATGAGAAAGAGAGAGAGAGAGAGACAGGCAGTGCCACTTAACCCAGAAACACTATTCCCGATGCAACCCAGAACATTTACTCCAAACGAGCTGTGAAAACAGGCTGAACCCAACAGGCAGTGGTCATCTGCACAGAATTTGCAACATTGAGCTTTTCTGACTGTACAACCACAACACTGATTATGCCAGAGCAGGCCAAAGAATAAAGGCTTATTAGGGTGAGCATACCTTTATATTTTCAGGAGGGATATGTTCATCTGACTCTCAGCATTAACAGAATTGTATGTGACTGCAAGATTATACTAAAGAGAGTCAGTATTATTTCTAGTTAAAGGAAGGCACAGTGATGGCCACTAAATCATGCTGTTGTCTCTGGGCTTTATACAAAATATGTTTTCTGTGTTGGAAATCTTGTACTTCATTAACATGTAGAGTAATGACTTTACAAAGCCAGCCAGTTGGATGAATATCAAAGAAACTGTGTGTCTGTGTTTAAGGGCTTATGTCTGTATGTTCTGTCTCCATATTCGTGCGTACAGCTCGATGGTGCCTTCTGCCAGGCAGGACTAGAAATGACCGGCAGCAGCACTGCCTCACTGCAACTGAAGAACAGAACAAAGTGACTTTCTGCCCTCCTTCGCATCAGCACAAATATTCTTGCAAAATTGCTAAAAGGACAGCCGCCTGTATTTATGGCCCACCCCAATGACCGTCCATTCATGGATTTTTAAACTGGTAGGCAGCCAATATCCATCCTTCTTATTTCTGGACTGGAAGCCTATCTAAATCAGCTAGCTGTGAATCAAATCTCTGGTCTCAACCTCTAAATGTACTTTTCTTACCAGAACAGATCCAGCTGCTGATATTCTTTCTCTGTATAAATCCAGTCTGTTACGTAGATGTCTTTAAAGATGAAAGAATTTTAGTATGGGAGACACAACAGTTTCATTTCTTAAAGTGTGATTGAAATATCAAAAGTCACAAAGCCTCAGGAAAAAGCTTTAACAGCTGGATGGATATCAGGGAGGGCATCTGTGAAAAGATGTAAAACTTGTAATATTTGCTTGCAATGTGAACTGGTGATAGGACACTTTCAAAAAAAGAAGTGAAATTATCTGTCTTCATACTCAGTATCTTGGGGCTTTTCAAATCTGCACCACTTAGAGCAAACCTGTTAAATATAAGTGCTCTTTGCAGAGACAGATTTTGGAGGATAGTTTGTCATATGCTGATTTGCAAGATATACTAAATATTTGGAGAAAATCATTCCTAAGATTAAGTAACACCATTCTCATAAAAGAAGAAATATTCATCTTTTATATTCCTTTTTTTGTATTTTTTTTTCACTTTAAATACCTGGGAGAGTGCTCATGGAAATGGAGCATAGTTGTAATGACCATGTGAGATTCTTAAATAGTTCAGCCGCACGCTAACATCTAATGAGCAACAAAAGCCACTTGTTGTTCCTCACAGTCTTGTGATAAAGCCTTAAAGATTACTGTTAAATATTAGTTCTACAAGATTCATATACTATCATTGATTGTTCTCTTGCTATTCATACATATCAGAGTTAAATAGTGAAAAAGTCTGTGTTTAGTGAAAGCCCTGGAGGTTATTTTATGGGGTGGGGTTTTCTTCCCATTTACTTTATATGTCTCATCTCTGTGGTTTCAAGATTGTAATTAGATATTATCTGAGCAGGCTGGCCTTGTATTGAAAATCTGATAAATATTCTCATTTAGGAAATCCGAGGTTAATGAAGTTAGTATTTTGCTATTGCTTTTAAGAAAGACAGGAACCTGTGAAGATTTGTAGTAGTAGCTGCTATTGCTGTCTGCTTTCCATGCTTCTGCCACTCAACCTGCTATTAGAAGCAGATTATTTTATATTTGCTACATGTAGTTATAATGAAATCACTAATAATTTAGGCCTTTTAGTAATAATATTCTGTCTTAACACAGTACTAGCTTTTTCATAAATAAATTAAACTTTCTTCGCTAGGAAGTTACCTCTGGTTTTAGTCTGGAGTCTGCGTGTGAGAAAGAAGAGTTACTCCTGATACCTCCACTCTCCCCGGTATGATATTTGAAGAGATGGAGGCCTTTAGGATTTCCTTTCTCTATCAGAGATTTTATCCATTTTCTGTTAGCTTTAATTTTACCTCGTAGCTATTCCTCAGTAAAACTCCAGTCCTTTTACCCTTCTAGTTTATTGGCAAGCACATTCCCTTATCTTCCTCTTTGTCAGCCCAGCTCCCTGCATCTTCTCCATTGTGCTCTCCCATGAGATTCGGCTAAATCCCTTTGATGACATCAAGCACTTCTTCCTTTGCCATTGTGCTTCTTCCTGCTCTAACTGACACCTTTGGAAAACTGTAATCACACACTCTGAGAAATGCTTTGTGATGGCTATAGTGCAGCTGCTTCTTTTTCCTTTAGTTGTCTCCAAAATCCTGAGAGGACTTTGCCCTCAGAACACGTTCATGATTTTATGCATTTTCCCTGGAGAAAGTAACCTTAACTCAGTGCACCTGAGACAGCGAGTTTACAATGCACTCTGTAATTCCGCATCAAAATGTAGAACCATGAGGGATGGTACAGCTGTGTTTGTATGGGTTAATAGGACTGCCCTGGGAAAGCACCTTTGGAACTGTTTCTGACATAAGGTAAGACATCAATGGCACTGAATAATGTCATATAAAGTATTAGTGCAATAGATGTTCAGATTTGTTACCACTTTTCTACCTCACCAAAGGAACAAAATTTTTCCTTCCAGTAGAATCCTGTTGCTGCTGAAATTATTAATAAAACTCATGCAGTTTAATGAGGAAACAATTCGTGCTTTTTTCCCCCTTTTTTATTTTTTTTCCCCAATCATCATTGCTTTTCATACAGTATTGTTTATTACTTCAGCTGAATTCAAAGACTAGGGGCCACATAAGATCTTCAGAACAATATTAAAGAGACTGCACTCAACAGGAGGTTTGTAGACCAAATAATGGCTTGTATAACTGTGTGTTAAGAGCAATAAAAGCATTGCCTTCATTTTGCTTCTTCTGCATTTTCACTAAAGCTTGTAATGGCATATGCTATCAAGAAAGATGCATATTAAAATTTTAGGAAGTAGTTTTTTTACCTTTCTAGATATCGAGCTAAACATGGGTAGATAGAAAGATAGATAAAATTTGAAACCTTAATCTTATAATTTGAAAGATGTAGTTTTTGTGATTTCATTTTGTTTTTGCTCTGTTCAAAGAAATACAAAAGAATCCCAGTCACAGAGCATTTACTCCCTGGACTTTGAGAGTGAAAACTGCCACATGCACTGACAAGCATTCAATTTATAAACATGGGAAATAAAAGAATCAGCTACACTTTCAGCCGTCAGCTGGAGCACCTGTACAGACTGAAGTCACCCGAGGTGAGCTGCAGGTGAGGTGTATCCCCCAGTTGCAGCCACAAACAACATGCATGCTGAAGTCAAAGGCGAAGCAGTCTAATGGTAAGAGTGGGCTGGTTTATACAATTCAGTCAAAGCCTTGTGTGGTTTTTTATTGCTGTTGTTCCCTAGTGCTATGGTAGATTTTTCTGTTCGCAGTGTGTCATACTTTCCACCACAGAGCCAGTCAGATTTTGACAAAGTCTCTGTCAAGCTCAGTGTAGTTCATGTGACAGTAAACAGAATTCCTACCTTTGATCACAGACTTAGTGGGATATGATAGTCAACAGCTTAAATAAAGGGAAAATCCTGCCTCGAGGGGAAAAACCCCAACACCTCACTTTAAAAAGAAGGCATATTTGAATCTTTTCCTGGATGTGGATGGAGCTTCATTTTTTTCCAAAGTGAATAAAGTGACAGTCTCTGTGATGGCAGAGCTTGGTAGGGCTTTGTAGAGTCTGCGTTTTGTGACAGGACAGTGGACTTACTGCTGAGGGAAATCTCTGCTCACAGTGGATGTATGGTTAATGTTCCTTTTGCTGACCAAAGCTGTGTGTTTCAGCCATGGTGTCCAGCTCAAGGAGCTTGTTAACAAAGGGGGTTTTCGTTAATTTTTTTGAAGAGGGTAAAAAAGATGAAAGACAGTGGATAGTACTGAGGCATCAACAGAAAAGAAAGGTCACATGAAAGTCATAAGATGCTGGCATGTACAACATGTTATCCTTAAACTAGATGATCTTTTAGGTCCTGTCCAACCCATACCATCCTATGATTCTCTGAAAAACTCTGCTAGTGACAAATACAGTAGGAAAATAACTTTACCGTACTGAAGGATGTGGAAAGTAAGTACAGAAATAGAATATAGACTGATAAGGAAGGAGAGAAGGGCAGGTGATCCCATGGGGTAGAACAGATGCAGAAAAGAAAAATCTGGAGAGAAATAAAGCTGATAAATGCAGAGGGAAAAAAAGCAGTTATTCCTTCAGTCCATGTAGCCTTAGACTGGTTGATGCTGCTTGTAGTACCTTTCTGCTGCTGTCTTCTTGAATGGTAGCAGCTGCTAACAGGGCTCAAATGTAATTTCTCCCATTTTTTCATCTTTTCCGTTAGAGAAGTCT
>NW_008239304.1:1347770-1400796 GCF_000691975.1 Corvus brachyrhynchos | reverse complement strand
GTTATGAAACAGTCAGATGTTAAGCAGAAATGACTGACAGTAAATCAGACGTAGGAAATTAATTGCCAGGAACAGATACAAATGGGGAACTGGGGACTGAAAATTATACAGATGTGAGATGGAAACATACTTATATGATATTTCAGGTGCTGTAAGAATAGACAGCAAAATCAGGCTAAGGAAAATCTTAATAACAATATTGTTGTAGTATATTTTTTAAAATAACCGAAGAAATTAAAATATGTAAGACAAGTCAAGGTGCTTTCTGGAGTGCTGGGATATACACATGAAATACGAGATTTGGACTGCATGTGGTTGGTGACTTCAGCTAGGGAAATACCTCTCCTGACTAAAGTTAAGCAGAAATTATGTGACAAATTAAGAAATGAGAGGAAAATGTCAGGAAAAATATCAGGAAAAGTAATAACATCCATAAATAGTATCATGAATTTTAATAAAAACTAATTAATCCTTTCCTCATTTGGGGAAAAACAAGTGATGAGACAGAATTTTACTGAATCAATTTTCTTAATATATGGTTATACCAGACTAATTTTATAGAATTATAAATAACATAAATTAATGTGTGTGTGTTGCAGTGGAAAATGAAGACTGAATATTTAAAGCTGTCTTCTCAGAATTTGCTCAAAATTACATTCAAATAAACCATCCTTAATAATTGCATAGCTTATCACTGAAAATGTGCTTCATTCCAGCATAGCTCAGGACTTAGAGTATATTCTAAGAGGGACTTTGTCACACGCAGCTGTTGGAACACAAGGTGATTCATTATGAAACCCCATTGTCAATGTCACTCAGTGCACGGGGCTTTAGACTGAGTGAGGGGCTACCTAAAATTAGTAATATTTAGCCTTTTTAGAGCACTTCAGCATGTCAATAATAACTGCTAATGACAGCCTCACTTTAAACTACTGCTTTCTAGTGTGGAGGCATGATTTCAAGACTGCAATGAGGTTTTCCTAAAACTCTGCTGATTTAGGGAGGCAAGAGTAACCTTTCCTTTAGAAACTGAAATGGAAGAGAAATAGGCAAACTCCCTTGGCTCCACAGTGAAGTGCTTACTGCTGTGAGTTGATTATCAATTGCTCTTTTATAAAAATTTTAACCACATTTTTCTTCTCCACAGAGTTCTACTGTTTATTCTGAAGCTGGTCCTGAGAGAGTAATTATTAGTGTCCCTATTCCTCTTTTAAAGTTGTGTCATTGCAAAGAAATAAATGGTGAAATTTACTAGGGCAGAAATTGAGTAACAATCAACACGGTTCTATAGCCAAGCAGCTAAAGGTGGGAATCATATTCCAATCTAATTCCACTTTTGTGGCTTTTCCAACGAGTCTTGATTACACCTGTGTTTACATTTCCCATGCTGAAAGAAAAAAAAAAAAAATTTAGCATGTCTCTATTTAAGAAAGTTGCAATTTTAAACCAGTGAAAATTACTGCAGTTCTGAGTTTCTTCACAGTTGTAGCCTATGGTGTAAATCTGTGCTACAAACTTGGCCAATCTGTTGCAGATACGACAGATGGACTTTGCTGGCTTTGGACTTAACCCTGGCTCTGCCCCAAGCAAGGAACTGCTGCTTTGCTCCCCCAGACAAAGGCTGCATCCTGAAAGGATAAGCTGTGCTCCACTACAGAGTACGTGCTCATCACCAGACCAATATCCTTCTGGCTATTTTCACCACTTACATACAGGCCACAGTCAAGAACTCTCCTGTCACTGCTTCTTCCATGTGCTGCATGTTTGGTAGTTTGGTGGAGGACAGAAAAGATGGGTGAGAATATTGTCACTTTCCATATAATCTGAAATCTCCTGGCTAGGTGAAACTACGTTTTAACCAATTTCTTGATGATGTTTGAATAATTCAGTATGAAGTGCATTTCATTGACTGTAAATAAAATATTAACATTTTTAAGGTTTCAGAAGATTTCAGTTTGTCAGATCTTAACAAATACTTCAGTCACATTGAATAAGACATAGAGGACTGTGTGCTATTAAACCCAGAAACTTGACATAAAATCTTGACTACATTTCAGATGTTGCCACAGATTTCTTAGTTGTCCTTGTGCAAGCAATCTGTTCTTGTTACCTAGGAAGCATATTAGTAGAAATTTTCCTCTCTAAAACAAAATGCCATCTTTTTCTGGTGTTAATCACCTGATCAAATGACTGAGCTTCACTGCTACATCCTGGAGGCCTTTGTCTTTATGCCCTTGTATTTCAGTGAGAAAATTCTCTCCTCACAACAGCCCTAGGCCCCATCCCCCAACTTGCCTTCAAAGGTTTCCACAGAGACAGGAATTTCACAATTTCTCTTTAAATCAAACAGAAGAGTTCATCTTGGAGTTTTACAGCCAAGCCACAGTCACTGTTCATAGTCCAAGACATCAGGGAGTCATGCAAATGCAGATATTTTGGCACTGATCCTGTGCCAATGTGCCGTCCTTCTCAGTAGGCTTTTGATCTTCTCTTGGTATACCAAAGAAAACTTGCATCTGTTCAGATCATGGGTAGATCAAGTTGCTGACTACCAGCAAAATACTGATATATATATATAATATCAGTACAAAATACTCTAGAGCCTTGGTGGACTAAAAGTAGAAGGAAGCATCTTTTTTCCAAAGGAAGAAATGCCACTTCTCCAAGAACAGCAGTAGGTTTATACCTTGGATTCTAATCTCCAGAGTAGATTTATCTTTAGCATACTCCTCAACACAGTTCACCATTGATAGTCAGGGCACCTGGCAAGGTGTTGTAGGGAAGATCCATGCATGCTTGCAGTTTCTTACCCTGGTGTTTTTGAACATCTGTTTTGACCACTGCTGAAAACAGCATCTTTCACTAGACAGACCTTTGCTCTGACCTAGCATGTCAACTATGTTACAGTTGTAAGTAATTAAGACAATTCATTTACCTCTTGGTATACTTTTAAATCCCCAGGTTCCTTGCTGATGCTGTTTTTTTCTTCTTGAATGAATTTATATGAAGAAGACATACATTTCTCCAGAAGCATCTTTTGTCTTGAGCAGTTTTCAGAATGTTTAAGAAAGGACCTTCAAAGATTAGGGATTATAATTTTGAAATACCACGTTGTAGTGGGTTCAGTTTGTAACCGGGCAGAAACACCAATTTAGTGTAGTGGTTTGGTCCAAAATACTCATTCCTTACTTATTTACCTTCTGTGAGATAAGAATTAGGAGAAAGCAAAGCAGGCACAAAACTTAAAAGAATATAAAGAAGTTTATTAACAGACCTAAAGGAAAGAAAAAAAATCAGACCGCACCTTCAGAACACTTCTCCTCCCCCCACCTTTCTCCCTTCTCCCACTGACAATGTAAAAAGACAACCCTTGAGATTTTTTCAGTCAGTTTACCACTTCCATAATAACCTTGTTCAGTTCATTTAGGGAGAGGAGTCTCTCTTGCTCGTGCTATGGAGACATCTCCACAAGAAACAGTTCTCTCATGGCTTCAATGTCACAGCGAGACAGCTGCCCGGGCTGGTTCTTTGCTTGCATGTGAGAGTCCCTTCCCCCGACTTACAGCTTTTCCCACAACTGTATTCGAGGGTCCAATCTTGAGCTACTGGGGTACCATTTTAAGGTTGAGCTGTTCAAAAACAAAGGTTCTCTTTACCCTTCCCTGGGAGCAAAAATGGACTTAATCATCTTCATCTCTAGGACTATCTCTGGGAGCATCTCTAGGAACAGAGGTCTTCTCCTTCCGATTGGAGCAAGAGTCCTCATCACTTCCATCTCTCCGTGTTCAAACTTCTCATCTAATTACAGCTGCTTCAGCATCTGCTTATTTCAGCACAGGTGCTTTTGCTCACAAGTATAGTTTGAACGCTCTACCCTCCATGCTTTCATGAAATTACAACGGGTACTCTGATATATCAAAATCTATCACCACCATAGCTTTACAACAGAATTTCAGCTCCTAAGCATCTCCTCTTTCTCCTCCCTCAGGTTTTGAGCTCTTCTTTCTTTACTTAATATACTTAATGTCTGCAGGCTTCATATGTTCTGAAGGAAACTTACAGCACTAAAAGGGGTAATCTCACCTGGGCCTTGCAGCTAGCCAGTTGATAGGTTCTGTCAGATCATAGAGGAAGCTGTAAGCACCTCTTTGCAAGAAAATCACTTCCGGAGTTATGCTAACCCATGACACGCATTTAAAAGCCAATGCTCTTTTCTGTTATTTCTTTCTTGACATGGGAAATTAACTCAGGAAGTCTGGGGAGTGGGAGGCAAAACAGAGAATTTTTCCAATGTGTGAAGAGAAGACAGAGCATGGCTAGATTTGCACTTCATATTATGATGGAAATCCATGTAATACAGAATTTTTCGTTTCAATTAAGTAAATAACTTTCCCCCCTAGTCTACAAGGGTGACAGTAAGATGTTCCTAGCTGAAATGCAACATTGGATTCCCCAGTAAAAAACATAATTAATTAATACTGGCTATATAACTGCACAACCCTTTCAACTCTAGATGCATTACTACACATGAAAAGGACTCAGTTATCTTATACCTACATATGAACTATTAATCACTTAAGACAAATAAATCTTTTTTACACTTGTCAGTATTGTCTCCCTCTATATTTTTAACCAAAACAAAATAAAATAAGGCTAATTAGTTTATGCCAAAAGCAAGTTCTTTATACCTGAGAACAGGTATAACACACCTGTTGCCTGAAAAAAGAAATAAGGCTATTACTCCAAAAAAGAGACAAGCTTTAAAATGTATTAGAAGTTACAAATGGCACACTTATGAAGCAATACTTTACTTTATTAAATGGTTAGTTTCTGAAATTCTACAGCTCTTCAATTGTTTCTCTGTAATTTTACATTTTTCCTTGATACCATTTCAGAATGTAATTAAATACATCTTTAATCAGGCAAGCTATGTAAACCCATCCTTGACATCAGGAGACATGCTTTGCAATAGAAGATTGAGACTGAGTGGAATGTTCCTGTACATTATACCTGGCAGCTGCATTTTAGTATTTGAATTTTCAAGCATAGGCTCATAATTTAGCAATCCCGTGGTTGCTGGCCCTTGTGGGTATGTCTTCATTCACAACTGGCAGCTTATTTCCTTAGCGTGATACCCTGCTTTTCTTACAGTCCTTTTTGAGACTGTCATACGCCACTGGCAAGCGTATGTAGCCCTAGGACACAGATTGCCACAAGTCATGCAATATTACATTCACTGGCAAGCTCTCATAAGCACTAGTTTAAAAAGGAGCTTATTTCTTCATTCAGTTTATTATGATAATCTCAAATATAAAGACAGGGGAAAAAAATGAGTGCCAAGTTAATACATTTTGCCTCAGACTTGTTCATTTAAACTGAATGGCATAAAACTGCTCAGTGTGAGATTATTTTTCTTTCCTTGTTTCCAGCAGCAGTTTTTGCCTTTCCTGTATGAATGCAGTAAGGCAATCCTGAAATGTATGTGTGTATCTATACATGCACCTGCTAGCACATAGTTGGAAATAGGGTGTGAGGAGGCTTTTCTTTCTTTGAATTTCTATACTTGTTTTTTTTCTTTTGAGAACTCCTTGATAATTCTAATGTGCATGGTACATTGCAGAAAAATCCATTTTCTTCCACTTTCTGGACTGTTACATTTATGTAAATAATAGCTCCATTCTCTGTCAAAGGATCAAAGGTTTCAGTTGTATCAGGAACTGTATTTTATATGTGCATTGGAAGTAGTGAGATATAGTAGCTCTTATGCTAATAGTACTAGCTAAGTAAATAATAGGTTTCTTTTTTACTTCACCTCTAGTTGAATTTGAAATACTGAAGAATATATTAGAAACTAGAATCAGAATACACTCGAAACAATCTGCAAAACTGAAAGATGGAAATGTTTTTTAGGACTTCTTAAAACTGACTTATTTCCATCTATTTCCCAATTTCAATGACATAAACTTAAAAATTAAAGGAAATTTTGAAATAGTAAGTTCCTTAATAATATGGGCTGAAATAATTCATCTAACAACACTACTGCTCAATCAGTGATGTCACATTTCTGTTTTCCTTATGGGGCCTGGGTCTATTTCCTCTAGCACTATTGGTGAAAGAAAAACTAGCTAGTTATTGCATGTAATAGTTTCTTTCAACATCTGCTCCTGGTGAAACTGTTCCTGATGACCTCAGAGAGTCAGCCACTCCCAGGTTTCCAGGGACTTAAGTAGATCATGATGCTGAAGATACTGCTGGGTTGGCCTGTCGTTAAGGAGCACAAAATGCCATCCTGTAGCCAGCATGGCAATAAATTCTGTCCTTCGAGTAAGTTCATGCTCTGACTGAAGTGATCCAGCAGCTGTCCTCACAACATTGCAAAAAACCTGCAATGGGACCAAGTCCCTGGTCTGAGCCTCAGTGTGAGAGAAAAAACCACTCCTGCATGCAGCCAAGGACCTATATGACAGACACTGGATAGATACAAGGATCTGACCTGAATATGTGTGGGATTGGGAATACCTGCCTGCGGCTTTCCAGTTACAGCAGGTAGGATGATTGATGGCTTTATACATCTACCTTCTGCCTTGTACTTCAATGCTCATGCTTCAAAGGATGGATGGAGCACATGAATACTGGAACAGATTGAAGGATGTCACTATCCATACAGGCAAAATAATGCCTGTCTCAGGGGCACCGAAGAGTGGGTTTCTTATCCTTAAGGGTTTTGTCAGGAAGCAGAGCAGGCTGCTCTATTAGGGAGTGCAAGCTAGGAGCCAATGGTGACAGCCAGGCTGGAAAGGCAGTGCCCTCACCCTCAGGCTGCAGCCTCAATCTCACAGTACCCCAAAAAAAGAGGAAAGAAAGGGTTCAATAACCAAATCCAGTGAACAGACCAATGATGAAGAGGCAAGTTTGGAGTGAAGAGATGTGCCTGAGGTCGGGCCAGAATGACAAGTCAGGGAGGCAAGGAAAGATGCAATGCCAAGCACAGCACACCTCCACCATTAACTCAGGCTAGAGCAAGAGGCTGAGCACAGCTGCAGTTCCTGAATCAATGCTCAGGAGGCTTCATGGGTTGGGGTCCCAGCTAAGATTTCCCACAACTTCACTCTTTTCATGGCACTCAGATCTAAACACACACAGTTGTGTTGTATCACACATGAACACAGGCAGCTAAACATCCAGGAGAGGAGAGAAGAGGTTAAACAGGACAATCACAGATAAGGACGGTTATTAACTGGTATAGGACAGACTATGCCATTGAGAGCACTATAGCTTACTTGACTCCTTGTCTCTTGATTGTAGGTGGTGGCACTTCTCTTATCTTGCCAGGCTCAACAGGCAATGCATCTGTCAGCAATCTTGGAGTTGCCGCTACAGGACTGCAGTAAAAACCTTTAAATGAGGTGTACAAGGTAAGTCACGAGAGAAGGTTCATGGGGTAGGAACTTTAGGAACTTATGTACCAAGTAAGAGGGCTTATGTGAGGTACAGAAGAATTTAAAATACCCAGGGCAAGAGTACCTGTTCATGTGAGCTAAGGATGCAGTTTGTGAACTCCCAATGGATCTGGAGGTTTCTCCAATTTGGTCATAAGCACATGTACTGGATGGCTTTTGGCCTCAAGGGTGTGCCCAAGGGCAACACGAACATTGCCTCTCAATAGATATTGCATCTTGGATCCTGCCTGTTTGTGCAGAGTTGTCCTGTTCATTGAACCAAGCATCCCAATGGAAGTGTATCACTTGCCAGGAGCAAAAATTTCATCATTCCCGCATGATGACATACAGCTTCAAGGAGAAGCAAGAAGACCTTTGGGGAAAATGTGTAGATTTCTAGCTCAGGAGTCTGTTTTGGGATAATACAGCACCGAACTGGTGTAAGTAGAGACGTGGCTCAGGGTTTTATTGTCTTAAGAGTGAAATCACAGAGGCAGATGCACAAAACTGATCCCAAAGAGGATGACAGGTTAGCTGTGGAGGGCAGAGCTGTTGGAGAAGATTGTGTCTTTAATTCTGCTTTTTGTTATGGGGAGATAGAGCTGCTGTTTTCTGCACTCTGGAGAAAGATTTGGATGTTGTGTGGGGAGGAGTTTAGAAGTGAATAATGTGCATAGTGATTGCCACATTCAAAAACCAGCTAAAACAGGGATGTTATGAAAGAAAGAATGTAAGTAAAGAAAACACTGATTGGGAAAAGGACCAGATAAAAATAGTGAATAATGGGAAACCTGAGAGAGGAATGAAAGACATAGAGACAAAAATTGTCTGAGAGAACATAAAAATAAGCAAAGATACAAGAAGATAAACTGAAATTTAAAGGCGTTTAAAGACTGTATTTTCAATCGGCATTTAAAAGATTTTTTAATTAATTAATGGTGAAATTCTTTGCCACAGAGAGAGCTATCTAGGGGAATATGGTTGGTAGAACACTTACTAGTGTTTACCATTTTGTACGACAGCCATATGAGTTCTTTCATAACTGATTAATTAAATTACTGTGCACTTTAGTGGCACAGTACCTTCTGAAATCAGGAGCAATGCCTAGTCCTGACCTGACATCTTGACAAAGTTAACATTTTGGAAAATATTATTAAAGACTGATTGAAATGCTCTCTGGGTAGATAATACGAAGGTATCATAGAAAGTCATACGTTTTAATACCTTCAATGTTTTTCAATACCTTTCCAAAAGTACATATTAAAAGATTGGTGTGCCTCTCCCATATCTGAAATTTGAAACTCACATATTTTTCTGGAGACGTAATTGTCAAATTTTTGATTGGTCTGAAGGAATATTATTTTTTAACCAATAAAATGAACTGAGGAAAGCTCTATTTTTGGCACTGGAGCTCTCTAGTTTGTCAGTGGAAAATTATTCATAGTGAAGTATTACATTATATATTAAAGCTATGAATCAAAAAAGCTATCTAATATTGCAGACCTATGATCAAGTCTTTAAAACAATCATGTATTTAACTTTGTATATGCAAATAAAGCAGTGGACTGGTCCATTAGTAGTATTAGGCATGTGCATATGTCTTTGCAGATTCGGAGGTTAATTATTTCCCAGTTTTCATCTTTCAATTTAAGCTTGTTGTTTAGACAACGTAGGTTCTGACAGCCCTAAACTGCTATAATCTTCTTTCATTTATTCAACAAATGTCTGAAGCATTTTCACAAAAATTTTAAAAAACTCTTTCTTGAGACTTTGTACTTCAATGTACATCATTGATGTTTTGACACAAAAAAAAAATAAGAAAAAGTGATGTGTCTCATATCTTCCATTTTAAAAACTCCACAAAATAAGATCTATGTAATAGTTTGCAAATGCTGTGTTTCAGTCCTTTAAATGATTTATGCTTCTGTTGATCTCATACCTGTGAACATTTGTATATGTGCAAAATCAAGGTAATTGGTAGGAATTTAAAACTATTTGTAACAGGCTCTACTGTCTATGTAGTTCTCACCACAAAGCAACTTCACATTGTATGACCTTTTGCATAATGCCAGTACTGGAAAAGTTATTTACTTTGTTTTGAAGGCTAAAATGGTGCAGAAGTTTGCAAAATACCTTGTTGACTGAGAAGGAAAAGCAACATTCTGTAATCTAGGTAGAGTTGCCTGCATCGGGCTGGCAATTATTTAATGTGTGTTTGTTTATACAAACATGACCAAACAAACAAAAACCAAACAAAACTACAACCAAACAAAAAACCACAGCAAAGAGCAGTTAAATGCGTGGGTGAGATATTATAAACCTTATAAACTACTTCTCACCATACATGGCACCATTGCATTAGGACTCTAGATGCTTAAAATAGCATTTTTTAAACTCTCAGGTGAATCAGAAGCATGGTTGTTCAACTACAGTGTGAAACTCCCACTTTGTTTCATACATGAAACTATTCTTTTGCCCACTAAAACAGCAGGGTCAGCTGGCCCAAAGATAAATGTGAGTCTTAGGTTGTTTCTAAAATGAATATGTAGTCACACGTTATTGGATAGATAATTTTACATCTTTTTATTTAATTAAGCTGGATAGCCAAAGTCTTTTTAGTCCATTTATGAGTCAAGCAGAAGCAGATACACAGAAGCAATTAATTTTGACAACAAATCTTAAGCTTTTTATCTCAGTATTCTGTAATGCATTCCAAGTTCTAAACAGCTCAAACACAAAAATGTCAAGTAGTGAGTCTAGTTCGAAATACAAATATGAAGTCTGACTTGCCTTAAGCAGTTCAGATAACACTATGTGCTGTTTCACAGTAAGAAATGCATTTGAATGTGGTTTTTCATCATGCACACGATGCACTGTCATAGCAGTACATTTTGAGGGTATGCTCTTATTTTGCATGCTGGGCGGCTGACACATGGGCACCTTTTTCCTGTTCCTTGGTTGAATATTTGTAGATATCAAACTCTTGCTCCAACATTGTCAGATGTCTTTACAGACATTTTAAAGAAAAAGTAGTTCAATTTTATGGTTGAAATGGGTTTTGCTTTCCTGCCCATTCCTTACCAACATTTTAGGCAGGGACTGAATTAACTTTGAATTTCTGTTTGCAGCTCTCTAGTTCCACTTTGAAATGAAGAAACCTTTGGGTTTTTTTCATTGTTTATAAACCTTTTGACATTTCCCCTTTGTTGACAACCACAGGTTATTTTCACAGTCCTGATTTTTGTACATTCAAAGCTTTTACATTGGCATTTTTTCCTTTGTGTGAAGTCTCTACGCTTCCTTGCTCAATACTTTCTCTTGAACTTTGTGCAATCTTTAGAGCATAGCTGTGGATCATCACAGTGAACAACAACTTGAGAATACTCCATGATGTAGATTCAAACTTAAATGGAGAAATCTGCAGCATATTATTTTTTAATGCACTGGATCTTAGCAGGCACCAAGCTTCTTTGTAGACATGGTACCCTCATACATAAGAAAGTAATCTGTTAAAGCACCAGAGATCCATAACAAAGGATAATTAGACACAATCATTGAACCCACTTGAAACTCTAATCCCTTCTCTGTTTATTTTTTTTTTGCCTGTAATTGACACAAGAATCACATAATATGTTTATAAATGGATTCATGCATCTATTGGCCTTTCACAGCTTTTAAATTAATATGATACCTTTATTTTAATCAGGTTTCTTCCTTTGAAACCTGGACACTGGTGCAACTTTTTTTTCTTCACTTGTAAATTCATTCATGCCTTGTGGCATGAAGAATTTGTTTTCACAGGTTTCCCAAAACAGAGTGGAAGAAAACTCTGGGTAAAGAAAAGGTACCAAAGACGTCCTAATTCAGCCTCATGTTGTCTCCCATAGTTGTCCAGGAGTTTTCTTGGTCCTTACATTTGTTTTAGGCAGCTGCACAGATGCAGAAATTACAAAATCCTAATTTGGGGAAAAAGAAAGCACATTTTCTTCCTAAATTTTGATGTTGCAAAAGAATTCCCAAGCTGCCACGTCTCCCCACAGATCTTCAAAGTTGCCTTTGAAGGATGGATGTTGCATGTTCAGGGATACCTAAACTTGCTGGTCTTATCTACCAAATGTGCAAAATGTCAATACTCACAAGAAGTATTCCAGTCTCCAACAGAAATCACTGCCAGGTAAAAAAGTATTTTCAGCATGAAAAGTATGATATACATCTCTAGGAATAGTTCAGCAGTGAAGGTACTGAAGTCCTTAGATCTATTCAACAGCCAACCAAGTTTGCATCTTCATACAGGCTGTTTGTCTTCTTGATTGTCATATTTCTTAATTGCTTCATATTGAAAATGAGTCATGACCTTGCTATCATTTACATCCTTGATATTTTCTCATTATTTACTTCAAATTAGAGCTGCAAGTTTTCAATGTACATGACAAAGTTGTAGCCTTCAGCAAAACGTTTCAGCTATGAATTCGTCAAGTAAGAGAAAACAATTTTGACACACTTAGACCCCTTGACCTTTTATGGATGAAAATGAACAAAACACTCAACAGTCCGATGGAAAAGACTGCAGAGGGGAACACTTGATAGGTCTCAGTTGTCAGTTTACCCAATACATCTCCTTAAGTGAACAAAGGGAATGACAAAGCCATTTGTAGCCATCTGCAATTCCAGTTTCCAATTCAAGGACATATATCAATTCTACAGATCATCTTGTGGTCATAGAAGGAAACAGGAATTCATGCTGCAATCTACTAAACAAGAATAAAACAAACAGCCTGGACAGGTATGTAGGGTTGTAACAATCCATTCAGGATCATGCCTACTCTTGATAATTGAAAAATTAATTAGGCACATAAATTAAATAAATACTTACCTGTACCTGATTGATAACAAAAAGTAATTTTCACAATTTCCTTATAATTAGACAAAAAGTGTGGATTCACAAATTTGTAATGGATTTTTTTTGGTTTTTTGGGGGTGTGAGTTTTTTGGGGTTTTTTGTTTTGGTTTGGTTTGGGGTTTTGGTTTTTGGGGGGTTTTTTTGGTGTAAACATGGTATTCACATTTATAGATGTAAATTTACTACAGCAAAACAAATATGAAATTTGTGGCAGAATTTGCCTCTTCCACAGGTGAATTTTAAGAAGACCCCAGGTCAGAAAGCCTCTAGTCCTGCAAATGGAGATTGATAGGCATTTTACTCTCATGCCCCAAGTCAAGGAACCAATAACCTGGGATATGCTCTGGCATATATTCACCTCAGTTCAGATGTATTTAAACCACAGCAAATAAAGACATAATAACATCTGACTTTGCTAACTTATCTCATTTAAAAATAGCTTAAATAATAGAGCTGGAGAAAATGTTTACCATGGTTACCATGTTCAAATAGGGAACACTATGCAAAATGGTCACTATTTTTGACAGTGGTTTCACAGCAGAGAAAGATATTAGTGCTTACAACAAAGCTGCCTTCCAGGCAAAGGCCAGGGCACTAGGACTCAATAAAGAAAAATCAAAAAGTTTCTGGTGGATTCATTTAGGCAGCGAGTAGGAGGTTGAGATGGGTATAGTTCAAAAGAGAGAAGTGGTACAGGTGCATGCTATACTGAAAGTGAGTTCGTACTGTACATTTGCAATCTTGTGCCAGTGCTTGTATTACTGATACGGAATATAGTGTGATGCAAATGTGTCTAGAATTTTGGCTCCTAAAATCAAAGTCTCAGAGTCTCAGAGACCTCCCAGGGCATTTGGGCCACACAAAGCTGATGTTTCATATTTACATCACAGGCTGTTATGCCCTGAGAGCTTTCTATGTTGTTTTTAATGAAGAGAATAGACAAAGGCAGCACTGTAAGTCAAATTCCCCTAAAGACAATGTAACTAGGCCAGCTGACACACTGAGGCCTTGCTGAATAGAGACAAGTGCTGCTCATCCCCCCTGCCCACTAAAAGCTGTGTCAAATACCTAAAAGCTTCGTAATGCCCTTGCAGACTTAATATAGCTCATGTCTGTGCATGCCCTGTGTACTTGTCTTTGACGAGATGGACACTTCAGAAGTTACAGCTGCTGGAAGATGACACCTACTTTATTTGCAAACTGTGGTTAGTTTTCCCCAGAAGGTCAAACCTTCATGAAATTTGGTGTACTTTGAAAGAAATTACTAGAACCACTTCCTCATAGAAGACTTTCCTCCTGATCCTGCCTGCAGCGGATCGGTATATCTAGTGCATGATCCCGACACTGAAGCTGCTAGTCCCTTTCTAAGGGATTTGGGAGAAAACCAGAAGAAATGTTTGAGAACTGGAACAGCAGACAGTCTGCTAGGACTCTCCTGTGTGTGCGTCCATGTGTTGTGTGCATATGTGCATTTCTGTTTCAGCTGTTCTGAGCTGATTAATGAGTTTTCTCAGCTACCAGACAGAATTACTGCTCCAGGACTAAAGATGCTGGTTCAAATCTGTAGGGAACAAAACGTGTTGCTGAGACTTACCAGAGTAAATGCAGCAGAGTGCAGCAAGGAGTGCACCCCACTGAGTTCACTCCAGGTATTTCCTAAAGAGCCTGTGTTGTAAAAATAGAAATGTACTTTCAAGTTTCCTGGGTTCTGTTTAAATTCCTGAAGGGTGGGAACTGTGCTCCCATTGTGTTTGCCATCAGCCTTTTTCAAGAACATACATTCAGGGCAGAAACTCTGGAACTAACCCCTTAATTCAAAGTGTGCGAGTCTTAACAGGACTCATGGCAACACATTCTATACCCTTAGTTGTACAACAGGTATGGTAACGAGAAAGATGCTGATTTAAAATTGTGTTATGATTTCTATGATTTCACTGTAATCTGAAATGCTGAACTTTAGTTTTCATGGTCTGGCCTGTGCCACAACATGGGATCATAAGTTTCTAGCTGACCCTAGCTCTAAATGTAGAACTTCTGCTGACAGCTGCAAAATCTGGTGTAACATGTGGTAGGACCAAAGACAGAGGGTAGGGTTAAACTGACAGAGGGTAGGTTTAGATTAGATGTTAGGAGGAACTTCCAACCCACACCATTCTATGATTCTATAAATGCCTTGGTTAGAGCATAAGCAATAAAAGACAGTGAGTATAATCAATGCAACTGATTTGAAAAAAACTGATTCAGTTCTGTGGCAGTGACCGAACAGAGTGGTACAGAAATGAATCAATACTAAAATTCTATCCGTTTATGTATGTACTATTGCATAGAGGATATACTTTACTGACATTCTTGGAGCAATGAGCAAGGGATTTAAACTGCAAAAGGGAACTATATATTCAAAATAGATATAAAAAAAAAGGGAAAGTTTCTTTTAAAGGCCTTGGGACAGAACTGTAAATATGAATAACATCAGCAGGTTAGATGAATTTTAGAACCCAGATTATTGCTGTTCCATGCCTTAAACAATCAATTTTAAACAATGGGGTTTAGAATCATAGAGTTGTTTGAGTTGGAAGGGACGGGAGTTTAAAAGTCTGGAGTTGTTGCTGTAATTAGAAATTGATTTTTTTTTTTTTTTTTTTTTTTTAAGTTGTACATAAGTGATCTATCAAGTTTACTGGGTTTCAGAACATACCCTAAAGCTCCACTTTTTAATGCAAGCTACTGGTTATTTCCTTCTTCATCAAGGTCTATTTTATAATCTTTGCTAATAGTCTTACAATTTCCTTCACTACCAGACTCTGATATCACAGGACTTGTGTTCAAGTAAAGCAATTTAGCAGAGAAAACCAGCATTATTAACCTCTGACCAGTGTGTAACATCACAGTAACAAAGATATTTGTAGTTGTATTAGTCTAATTTATTTCTACAGTAATGGAATTCTTAAATTTTCTCACTGACAGAGGGTAAGACCTGTGCCAACATTTAGTCTGAGATTTTCAGAAAAATGAAGGATATATTTAGGCTTTGATGTATCTTATGACATTCCAATTCATGCCCAATATTCACAGCAGTCAAAAATAGCTCCCTAGAAGTACGACAGGACGAGCTCCATAGTAGCTGTCAATATTGCATAGCCTAAATGGGCTTGGACAAGGTGACTGTTCATCACCTCCAGCTCTGCACATATTAAGACTCCTGCCAGTGAAGTACACTCAATTTCACTAGCTGACAGCATGCCTCTGGTATGTCAGCAGAAAAATATGAGTATTATGTAGAGACTTTTCTCAGATTGGCATGGCTTATATTTTGCATTAATAGGTAGCTATTATTTATAAAGAGATAAATTGCTGGAAATGACTCTTAGCAAAACAACTCAGAGCAGAAAAAAATTAGAAAGGACAATAATTTGATGAGAAAAAACAGAATTATTGAAATTGGACATTTCTCTTTGACAGAACAATCTCTGGGGATATGGGATTAGAATAATGAGGCACAGCAGTGTGAACTATCCTGTCTTCCAACAGTGCTGTGGTACTTCCCCCATGACAGTAGAAGAGCACAAGCATAAAATTACTACACTGTACTTATCAAGAGCACCCTGAGAAAACAGTGTGAGACCTCAAGGGCAATGCTCCAGGGGTACATGGAGGCTCAGATTCTATTCAGAATACTGATAAACAGCACTGCTTAAATTGGAGTCTACAACTACTTTAGCAATCAAGAAGTTTGTTGTGAAAACCTTGGCCTGCACCTTGGAACAATATGAAATTCAGGAAGATCTGTCAGATTAAATGCTTAGATTAGGGAACTCACTCTCAGAAAAACAAGCCAGTGAAGCAGTAGTACCACAGGAAAAAGTTATGGTGATATTTGCAGATAAATAATTACCATCATTCAATAATTTAATATTATTGCACAGAAAGAAGACATTATTCTAAGGTGTGCTAACAGAGCTGCCATATGAAATATATGTCTGAAAATTTCAGAGATTGGAGAAAAAAAACCTTTTCTATTATGACTCTGGCTTTGTTCATTATTGCAGTTGAAGAAAAGAGTCAGTCTTCTGTCCAGTGAAAATGTGTTCCCCTGTTGTACAAGTGAACATACACTAAACTATATACTGAAAAGTTATGGAAAAACTTACAGTAAAGCTAATCTGAAGATTTCCTAATGGGGAAATTCCTACTTTTCAGGATATAACCACAGGAGGTCCACTTATTTGTAAGGACTGGATGATATTTTTTTATTCAAACAACAGCACTATATTCATGGGAGAAGCCACTCTGTATAATAAGGACTGAACTACAGTTCACAACAGTCACTTTCCCAGAGGGATACACAGCAGCAATGTTTTTAATACCTTATAGATCATCATCACAATGCATTAAATAGCTAGTGACAGGCTGTTTTGTCAATTGAGAGATTGTTTGTAAATAGGACAGCTGGAAGCTGACTGTCATTGAATCAGGAGTCACAGAAAACTCTATAGTGAAAGACGGAATTAGAGTCCTTGGCTCCTAATTTAGCCCTTATCCGTGAATCACATCCTAAATTGCCTTAAAATGGAATTTAAAAATCAAATGTGACTGCTAATGGGTACCTCTTTTCAAGCTGCAAATAAACTATGTGAGTCTAAAACAACAAGGTTGCAGTTTAGGTGCAGTGTGAAAAATAGGCCATGATGCAGAAAGCCTGAAGTCATCTTTAAATACTTTCAGATGACACAGATTGTAAATTGAATGAGTGTTTTGCTGCACATTATTGACAGGGCTTTTTCAGAGTAATAAAAATAAAGCATTGGAGAGCTCCATGGAATGGCTCCCTCTGGAGAACTGACCCAGCTTTTAAGAAATCTCTTTGGGGGATCTTGATAATCAGTGGAAATGGGACTTTAGGGAATAAGTTCTCTCCTTTTAGCTACTGACAGTGTAAGTGTCATGCATGCTTCAGCGACGTGTACAGAGAGTTATGCTAGCATCTACCATGCTTTCCTAACAGGAGCTAAGCACCTGGATGAGGATTGTTTTCTTTCTCAATCCCAGGGAGAGTAATTATTGCTCACTTGCTGGTCAAAATACAATCTTAAATCCTACCTCCTGAAAATAATGACAACATAACCTTTATAGCTAGCATCTCCATAAATGACATTCAGACAAGGCTTCTTTTGAATCAGGTCAGTTTTCCTTCAATAGACAGGCCATCCCTCACGGGATGTCTCACATGTCACTCTGTACACAATTGTGTCCGAGCATTTTTCAGTACCAGAAAAACAAGATAGTAGCCAAAGTAAGGGGCAGTGATAAATGAATTGAGCCTGAGGGCCAGCTCCCCTCACCAGCTGTACTACAGGCAATGAAATACAAAAAATTCTTCCTATTATTCATCAGGAGCAGGAGACAATGTTTTCATTGTTCTGCTCGTTTTGCATCTTGTTCCTGCACAAGAGATTAGATGGAGATGAGGTGTAAGACATGAAGTTTCCTTCTGCATTTAACAGGATTAGGAATCACAGAGTCTCAGTGGATCTGCTCCGTTTTGTGTGGCTGCAGTAAATGATGATATGAGAAAAGACTCAAAAATCTTTGTGGGACTTAAGGTATGTATCAAAACCAGTTTAGGACTCCTGTCCTATAACCTGTCCTATGCCTATATTCTCATAGGCATGTCCACAAAACAGAGGTATAATTTATATGTTGTGCTTATTTCCTATACCCAAATATAATTCTGCTACTCCTGTAGTGTTGGTACTCTGCCTCATCTAAAAGGATGGCTCACAAATTTTAAGGACATTAGTCCCTTGGAAGTATAAACTTCATAACGTCTACAGAGGTTGTGTCAGAGCTATGTGTATTTCTTTTATGAAGTTAATGGTTTCTGTAGTGATTGTAAGCACCTAGTACAGCTGGAACCTCAAGTACCTAATTGAAAATACACTTCCTGATTAGAGATTCTCATTAGTATGCAGGAATCTCAAGTGTAGTGTGTGTTGAAGCCAAGCAAGGTAGTTGTGGGTTTCTTGAAAAAATATAACAATATTTTAAATAGCTCAGCTGTCATAGGGTCTGGTTTCTCTATGGTTTATGAGCTGCATTTCTACAGTTCATTTTCACAACACTGCCTATGCTTATGCCAAATGGATCCTAAGTAATTATGCTCTATGTAACAGGCTGCACAGCTGAGGCTATTCCCACAGCAGTAGTCAGTCTACTGCATACAGGTATCACAGATTATTTTTCACCTTCTTGATGGTATGAATGCTATGTTCCACAGTACTGGATATTCTTTTTAAAGCTCCACTTCATTAAGTGGTTAATAATCTTGTAAAAACAAAACTCCTGTCTCCACAGCTGTAAGGACTGCAAATGCAGTACTACTCAGGAACTGCTGTAGAAACTAGGAGAAAGTACCCAAAACCAAAATGCAATACATTTGTTTTTCAATTTCATGATTTTTGAAAGAAGTGTACTGATGACACCTTTAAATAGAGCATTCACCTCTCTAAAACCAAGTCCACTATGTGCATATATTACTAACTCCCAACGGATGTCTGCAAGTTTGATAGAATGAGAGAATTAAGTCTATATTTAGTTTGGAATAAATATAAAATGGTCATACATCCATTGATAACTCAAAGAGAATGATGAGACTCTTCTGCCATTCAAAAAGAAACAGTTACCAACTTTGCAGATTTTCCAATGCCTTATTTAGTTGTCTCACTAAAGAGGCCATCTGCATTCTGAAATGATATATAACTCTGTGCCTGAATATGTGGAAAGAAGAGTGAAAGAGGGAGGGAGAGGAAAGTCTTTCTTTTCATCACCCTTCCTTCCTTCCTTTCTCTCTCTCTCTCTCCTTTGTACTGCTTCCCAACACATCCGGATTAGCAATGGTCTGATTGGCAGTTCATACAGGTTACCAAAGGAAGAGGAACAGAAAGGAGGACAGGGCTGTAAAACTATGTTTATAATACACTGATAACTTCAAAAAAAATGCTGAAATGATGACTGGAGATGGCAGCATCATTTAAATGGGTTGTCTTGTCAATAACTTGTCCATCAACTACCAGTTGGTATGACCCACCTAATAAGATACTTATTATACACAGTCTTCCTCACACATTTATATTAAACATATACAATTTGTTGTTTAAAATTTGTACTTTTTCCTTAGTAAAAGGCATTGTATGGCTCTACTGCTCAAGAAAGATGCCTGGGAAGCTGCTTTCGTTCCTCTAAATCTTCATTGTTACAACCTTTAAAAATGTGTCGTGGGGAAATAGGCTACTGTCTCCTCGTAAGGTCTGCCTACAGGGCTGGATATTTTGTCAAGCTTCTCTCCATCCCTTTCCCTAGTCAGGCTGTGGCTCTCTTCTGCCTTGCAACCTTTATATGTGCTGAGAACATCAAGCCCATGGCATTAGTGTAAAGGATCTATGTCTTCTAGGAGAAATTAGACTTGACTGAATATCTAAGACTGATGGATA
Source organism: Corvus brachyrhynchos (assembly GCF_000691975.1). NCBI lineage: Eukaryota > Metazoa > Chordata > Aves > Passeriformes > Corvidae > Corvus > Corvus brachyrhynchos. The sequence goes on along the minus strand of NW_008239304.1, from coordinate 1,380,970 downwards.
GTATGTTGTTCCATTGATATCTAACTTGGCTGTTAACTGTCTGCATTTTATTTCTAAAGTAAATCAGCTAGCTTTAGCTTCCTTGTGTTTTATCTCTTTATACTATATGTGTCTTTATTTAAGTACATTAAACTTCTATCAGCTATCTTCCCTTTTATGCAATGGTTCAATGTGACCAAGTTATCACCTAAAAGTTTTATGGTAAATTAAATACATAAAACTCGATTCATATTTATGGGACATATCGCTCAGCAGACCTCAGCTGACTCTTCTGAATCACCTTCAATTTACCAATGTGCTTTTGAAATTGAAGACCTCAGAACCAGATGCACTAATTCTTTCAGTGGCTTCTGAAACCTTACCAAAGTGTTAAGTCAGGGCTTCCTGATAGGCATCTAATGATCAAGACTGAACCCATAACTTGTATGCACATAGTTTCTTAGTTTATAGTCCGTTATGCTTGTTTAGAGAAACAGATGGCTCTACAGTTTGGTGTGATGATGTACACATGGCACAGGCAGGGATAACCGAGTGAGTCTTAGTCTAGGCTGGGTAACAGCGAAACTGTAAAGAGAGTTGCTCTGCCTAACCATATTTATTTGTCTTTTGAAACCATGATATGGCAGCTTCACAGCTTTTGCTAACTGAGCTGGATAGATTACATTTGGCTGTTCCAGTGTGACTTGATTTTGAAATTTTACTGTTAGAAGTAATACTGCCACCACCTAGTCTTTACACACAACCAGTGAGGCACAGAAATACTCTGTCTCAAATCACTGCGACTGTAATTTAGGGGCAGGCAGCTGAAGGATTGTAGGGATGTTTTACCTACACCTTAAAATGAGGCCAAAAAGTCCATAAAACCTTAACGCTACCTGTAAAAAATCTGATTTCTCAATCACAAAGTTTTACTCTGCATAAAGGAGCTCCCTGGAACGAACTGAACCTTCCACCAGAGCTTTGACAAAGATAGTCACGAAAATCAATCAAATAACTCAATCACCATGTGAATGGTATGATTACAATAGAGAGATGTCATAGGAACTTGAGAAACTACAAATAAAGCCTTTCAGTGCTTGCCTTTTTTTCCCCTAAGTTCATTCCTTTTTACCTTGTCTTCAATGGTTTCTTTGTTTTAGTATCCCTTTGCAAGGCACAGTTCTTTTGTGTTCAGTGTGAGAGATTTACAGCTGCTATATATAAGAAAGAAAAGCTAAAGCTGCACAATAAAGTGCATTGTTAGAAGAAATTTGGATTTTGATTTCAAAACTAAATCATCAGTGCAAAGGTAGGCATTAAGATCAATTATCTGATTCTATGTTGATTTTTTCATTAAATATTCAGCTCCAGCCAAATCCCTTCTTGGACTCCTTCATCACAAATTCTAATCAGTGAGAAATTTAATGGCCTAATGAAAAAGAGAGTAACATTTGGTGATAGAGCTATGGAGGGACTTATGCAATACTTACCTGTCTAACACGATTCATGATTTCCATCTTGAAATTCTCTCTCCTCCGTACAGATCTTCATCTTGGAAAGCTGAGAAAGGTCTCCGTTCTTGACTGAGCTGCCTAACTTAATGACAATTTTCTGATTAAATCATTGCAGGATCTGCAAATTTTTGTTCGTGTTTGTATTGCCATTTATGGTAAATCTTTTGCATTAAAACACCAAAGCCAGACCTTTGAGTAGATGTGTGGGGACACATCTGTGAGAAAGGAGCTTAAGCTGGAGCAAGAATTGTGTACAAGTTTTATATATCTCAATGAAATTTACATCCCAGGCTCAGCTGTTACTGTGATGAAATGTCCTTGCTGTGTTTTGAAAGGAAGAACTGAAAATGCCTTAGGTTGTTTTTTGGTTTTTTAAAATAACTTAGGTCTCCAGCTTTCAGATATGGGATGTTAGATATGAGGAGAAATGCCTCCCTCACATCCTTGTGTAAGGCTTTAGGGTAAACCACTATGCCTCTAATTTCCTAATTGCTTATATCCCCCTATAAATACCTTCCTCAGGGACCTCATTTCAAGGCATACAGGAATCTAGGGAATGTGATTTAGTTTGAGAACCTGGACTGTGCCTGACAGGCACCTAAAAAAAGTATGTAATAATGTGAAATTTGAGCAGCAAGTACTGAGCACCTTGCTTGACTCCAAGATTAACTTTTACTTTTTTTAATGACTATGTAATTATTGATACTGCTCAGCAGAGTACTATAGTATAGCTTTTGTCCTTCATGGACCCACAGAAATTAAGTCTTTTTCTCTTCTATAAAATACTAGTTTGTAGAGCAGGAGAATATTTTCCTATAACTCTAGGAAGTCTTCTTGTAAACTTACAGATGATTCTGAAAAGTACTGTTACTGAAAATATTCTATTAATTTTTACTGTATAATATACTGCATTCAAAGTTGAAAAAAAATGAAAATGAAATTAGTCTGTCCTTACTGCTGTGAAAAAGGTAGATATATAATGTATTATTAATTTTATAGCAATAAATACATACAGTTTTCTTTTAAAAAAGGTAATTATTTTCTTGGATACATAATTTTATCAAATTTTCAAGTTTTCTCTCTAATTTCTTTGATTCTAAAAAGAAGTTGAAACTTTAATTTGACAAATGTAACAAACTTTTCTTAAAATATTCTCCTTTTCTAATATATAGTGACCATCAAAGACTTCATGAATGTGATATCACTAAACATAATAATGCTGCTAAATATGTTTTTAATGTTACACTTCAGGAATGAAACTGCGTAAGACAGTGTTAGTGTCACATACTTCAGCTGACATAATTTCAAATTATAGTGACATTTAATTAACTCTAAGTTATTCTTAGAATATGAAATAAGTAGTTCAAAATACTTAATTTATATAGTATTTGAACAAAACAATTCCACCCCTGTGCTGTTCAAATGAAGATGCTGAAAATAACAAAAATCTGTAAGAAAGATTCAGATAATAAAAAATGCTGTAGTAAAAGATCAAAAGTTTTTTTAAAAATGGAAAGGAATTAGTTTATTATAAGGTAACTGTAGAGCACTTTGTACATTTCTCCTACTCTACATATTGACAGGAATAAAAAAAAATTTCAGTGCTACTCCTCATCAGGAAATGTTAATGATTCAGTCCTTAGAGATGAGTCTATCTAACTGACTGAACAAAGTTTTGGAATTTAATGATCAAAAATTGGGGTTTTTTAGAAAGGAAAACTTTCATCTCATGTAAATAAGTATCAGCAAATAAAAGTATTTATTTCTGATCTTCTAATTTTCCCCGTTTTTGGCACACCGCACTATCCAAGATGAAAACAGTTGGCAAGACCATCATTTGTTGAGGGATCGCCGCAGACAGGTAAGATCAAAGATTAAAAAATTTCATCAGCACCACTGTCCATAAATTACCAAGTCACCAAAGAACAGTCAGAAACTACGTTTAGGCTCTGCTACATTCAGAAGATAATGGAGTAGGGATTTCTAAAAGGTACCTTAGGGCCAAGGTATTAACTCTGTTGATCAAATGGTGTATCAGCTGCCCATTTGACCCAGTCTTTCCCGCGCTTCATAAGGAAGATAGGCAACACTTATAACCCTATGCTCTGAAGTTGTGTATCATTTTCTTCAGATTTATAGCAACTGGTAGCCATTTGTTAGATATCCCAGTAAAATCTTTTCCTTCCTATTTTTTTTTTCAGTAGGAAAAAAGGCATTTTGGAAAAATCCAATATTTACTTTTGAAAATTATGATGAGCCATTTTGCAAGTCTAGAGTAATATAAGAACTATAGTTTACATAAGTATTTTTTATATGTCTCTTCTCATTTTTTGTAGTGAAAGTCTATTTTACTCTTATCTTAGTAACAAACAAGACTGATTGTTTTAAGTAAGGTGAAACAAGAAGCCTTCTCTACTTCAAATTAAAATAGCTTAGTTTTTAGTGTTTCATTTTTCTCTGCTGTTTTATTATACATTACATTTTGATGAAACTCATTTCAATATAGCAGCAACTTTTCAGCCTGCAATTATTATTGCTGCAACTAGTTGACCACTATATATATAGTGAATAAATTATATTAATTTTATATTTATATTATATAGATTAGATTAGATTAGATTAGATTATAGTCAAGGTGTATTTCTCTTCCAAAGTACACAATGTAGTCAGGTCAATGTCATGACCTAGTCATCATCTTATGTTTATGTCAGTTAGCATTTGTTTGACATGTTTGTACCTTCTTACTGTCGTAGGTTAAAGATGTTCTGCTAATCTTTCTGTGGGTGTTTCAAATTGAGGAATTCAGACACACGTCATCCAAACTAAAAGAGCCTATAGACCCATATAAATTTAACAAAGGAAATAGAATCCCCATGAAAGCAATTCTTTCTGAAAGCCTGAGCTTAGCTTACAGCAAAAGTACTGCTTCTGCTCAGTTTATGTGCCATGCTTGGAATAAGCCCTATTTTTTGGAGCAATGTACAGTCTGAATCTAAGGGAAAGTCAAATCATTCTAAATTGGCTTGCTGTAACTGCACATCAAGTAACAATTTAGCCATAAAAACATATAATGGATAACTTATTAATTTTAATAATTGATGACTGAAATACAAAAATTTATTTCATTCTTTTTATGCATTCCTTCCACTGTTTTCAAATTAAAACACAAAGAAAACCCACAATGCTCTTACTGTAGGAATATGCCAGGGAAAATCTGTAGCAATAGGTTTAATGAAATTATTTGGCTTGTCCTTTGGCCTGAGAAACAATGCAGCATTTGTTTTCACAATGATTGTTCTTTTCTGAATTCACTAGCGTTTAAACGTACCTCTGGAGCTCTTGAAACTGGACCAATACCCAACCTAAAGAAGTAACTGGAGCCTGCATCTAGGATGAGATTTGCACCTAGGCAGAGTTGGCCAAAGGTCTTTACTGTTTAGGTGGAATTAAGAGTTTATTCTGACCCTCTGCACTGTATTAATCTTACCTTGAAGAAAACCTCTCTGCAGTCTTCACATTTCACAAGTGGTATGTATATTTTACTAAAAAAGCCTCAGGTGAAACCTTTAAAGGTTGTATTTCAGGATTTTCATTTTATTTTCATATTAAAATAATGGATCAAGTTAAATTAATTTAAAACAACCAGAGAATTCTTTTCTGACTTGCAAAATGTGCATTCAGTTAAGTTAAAACAGATCAAGATAATCATGAATCATGTTTGTTAATACCTAGTAGCAATATCTTGTCAATATCTGCTCCACTGAATGAGAGTTCAGAGCTAATCGTACATAAGATTAAATAAATTACCACTGAATAGCAGCTTATTTTCTCTCTTGAATGCCCAAAAAATGCTCAAAAAAAACCCCCTTCCTTCATTGATATGTCTATCAGATGTCCTTTAAACTGCACTGCAAGGAAAAAATACACCAACCAACAAACCAACTAACCAACCAACCAACCAATCAAAGCCAGTCTATAAAAAGTATTTCAAGTGATGGCTCCTTTCACTGTCAAAGTGACAACTGATGAAGAACGGCAATGGGTATTAATTGCTTTTGCATTTGTTTGGTTTGTCTCAGTTTTCTAACACATGAGGGCCTTTGCTATTGTGTTAAGCAATCCACGAAAAGCCATGGTATGGCTGTTCCAAAGTGCTGCAGAACCTTTCTTCTGCAGCCAAATGAAGGGATGATCTTGGCTGTGGCCAATATCATGTTTGGCTGCTTGCTTGGCCCCTGGCTGAGGCCAACATTTTCCATTAAATTCCACTGATGGAAAAGAAGGCATAAAACACTCCTTTTCCCTTCATCCACTGCAAACTAGCTGAGGGCATGACTCTGCTTGCTCAGCCATGCATCACTCCAGCCTAGCATGGAATTGTCTCAGCTTGATGCCGTTACTTTGTACAGGTTAATAGAGTGTTGTATTGAGTCTGTAGCTTGAAAAACATGGTTGCATATCTAGAAATACTTTCAAACCTAATATAAACTATATATTTTATTAAAACAGGCTTGTAAAAAATTCTGTAGCTGACAGAAGAGATAATCAGTACAGGCAAAATACTGCATACTTGCCTAAAGAAAATTTTAGTGGTTTTCAGCAGTATATTTACAGTGCCATAGAGTAAAACTCGGAGTTAAAAGTAGGAGTGGCTTGGTCCAAAACTAGCTTCTGAATAATGGACTGCAAACACCATGAGCCATTGTATTAGGCTTCATGTAGCCATAAGGAAGCAGGGAGAAAAAAATTAGAGAAGGTAAGGAGAATCTGGAAGAAAATTATTTCACCATGAACTGCAGTAAAATAGTCCTTTGCAAAGCAACTACTGTTGCTGTTGAGGTAACAGGAGCACTTGCATTCACTATTTCTATTTAATCAAGTTCCTTGAGGTAGGCATCCTAAGAGGTAAAGAAATACACAAAAAAGTGAATAAAAGTAACATGTCTTCTTTGTATCATGAGGGTAAATATTAAGGACATTGGAGTAAATCGGAATAAAGGACTTTGGAGTAAGTTTATTTAGCAAAAAGGAAAGCAAGTGAGCATGAAAAAAAATAGTGGCCTAAGGTTTTGTTACTCTTAAAGATAACTTTAACATGTACATACATGAGCGTGAGAAAAAAGATGATAAGGAGGATTTCAAAGGGAACATAAAAGTGAACTGCAGTAGGTGTAAGCAAACACAACTATAATGAAAATTTCTTTGGAGATTTCAAAGGTAAGTATGAGAAAATCATGCGTCTTGTTTACTATGTACTGAAATATTTTGCCATGTAACAGATATGATGGACATCTGGTGTGACAAAGTGTTTGACAGCAGCTGAAAACAAGCTGACACTTGAACTGAAGGGCAAAATAATCACCTTATCTTGCTTCTTGAGCTTGTACAAGCTTTTTATTATGTTATAGACTGAAAATTCTTGTTTGCTTGCTTGTTTGTTTTCTCAGTGAGAAATAGAGTGTGAAAAAATAGGTTAGAAGCAATGCCAAGTGCAGAGGCTGTTCAGTCCTCACAGTCACATCTCATGTGGCTTTCAGGATTAGCTCTGCTTGCAGTGTATGAAAGACTGAGGGCCACTGCATCACAGCACAACCCAGGCTGCCAGCACCATAACACTATACAATGAAGTAGTACTATTTACTTGTCACACCATTTTTGGAACAATTTCTTTGGAATCAGTAGAAAAACAGTGCCTTTAATGGGACCAAGATAAATCTTGCTGCAGTGGTTTTCGTGACTAGCCCTGTGCATTTTGTATTTGAGAAGATGGGTGACATTGTGAAATGCTGACGACGTTTGGGTAGCAAGTATCATGTCTGAGACCTGTCTAGTAAGGAAGACCTGTCATTTCCAGGAAGCTCTCTCCCACTGAAATTCTCTAAGAATAAAATTCTAATAACCATTTTAGCCCAATTTTCTGTTTAACTTCACGACAGAGCAAGTATCATGAAGGCAGAGGATAAACTATTACCATATCCAACTACAGAGACAAAAAAGGTCTGATTTTCCGTTTTTTGCATGAAAATAAGTTGAAAAATTACACAGAAATAAAAGGAATCATGGAAATGAAAAGCTGTGAAAGGTAGAGGAGAATGAAAGCATTTAATTTTGATAGGGCACAGTTGTTTTGTTATCAACCTAGTCTTCAAATTGAATGCAATGGCTGTATAACCAATTAAAATGACACACTGTGCTCTCCATTTTTTTTGCTAGGTACCTCCTGGATATTTGTCTTCCTGAAGTTTTACCATGCCACCTGTTACCTGAATGTTCAAGTGCATCATGTTTCTCATCCATGACAGTATGCAATCTCCTAAGGAGTAAGCAGTCTAAATTTTCAAGATGGTACAAGTACTTCACTTGGTTCAGTTTCTAGAAAAGGTATGACAAGTATATCTTTTTGCCTCTCTTCTTTCTCCATTCAAGAAAGGGAATAATCAAACTGCTGGGAATTTTCTCTGTTTTGTAAATATTCCAAATATTTTCTTCTAGTACATATTGCTATCTAATAAAAATAAATCTGTTTTATAAATAATATAGATATGTTGAGCTCTTGATGGAATACCCTTCCTTTTCGGATGAGGGTGAAAGAGCAGAGAAGGCTGCTGTTCTGCTAAGTTCTTTATTTCATAGTCTCATAGTTTTCTGAAGGCAGAGTTCGAAGTGGTTACATAATAAGGCCAAGCAGTAACAGCAGCAGCAGGCAAACAGCCAGCAGAAAACAGCTTCTTCTTCTATACCCTAAACTTATAGAAGTGTGGATTATATTTGTTAATTGACTAATAAGATTAACACACGATTCTAGTTTTTCTTTTCTTTACCTATCCTGGTCTAATTCTAACAGTCGTAAGCCTTACACAAATGTTACATAGGTACTACATAGATTTGTGTATATAGTTTCTATCAGCTCTTATTGTTTATGTGAATACTCTATCTAAAAAATGTGAACAGTATAGTTCCATCTATGTTTTGTCTAAAGTAAGGAATTCTGTGAAAAGGTAACTCTGCTGCAGTAAGAACTGTGTTTAAGATTCCTTTGCTGCAGCTTTTCAATGTTTAAAGCACTTAGCATATATTTCTACTAAAAGTTAAAAATCTGTATTTCTGTTTCACTTTGGTATGACTTCATGTATCTCAGCTTATCCAAAGGTTTTAATTCTCTCTGCTTTGGCTTTCCTCTGAGCCTGGGTCCAGAGGAGCTTTCACTCCAACATAGGTATATATTCTGGATACAATTTTTCGTGGGTCGAGAAAAACTTTCATTTATTTATTCTTCGCTTCTATTTTAATATCAAGAAAATTATTTAATCACCTAATTACATAATATATTTTCATTTTCTAAATACAGTGCAAATGATCTATTGCAGTCTTCATTGCCTGTCACCTTTAGTAACATATCACCTCAGAATCAAAAAAGTTCAGACCGTGCCTCACTTACATTCTCTGAACTGATGCCAGCTGTCTTAAATGTGTTTTCTTTCCCAGGGGAAAACACTCAGTCCAGATGTCCTGGTATTTGACTGCCTTTGTCTGAATGTGCCTGTGCCTCCCAGGAGCAGTGTCTGAGGGAATGTCTGTGCAGTGGTACATCAAGCTGCGTTGCATCCATTCACAGTGGAAAAGCCTATTTGCTGGATGCATTCTGCTTGGTCATTTAGCAGCTATGGACTTAACTGTGCTGCCATTTAAACTGGGAATCATCAAATGTACTTCAACTTTAATAAGGAAAAAAAAAGCATTTGTTAGACAGCACTTTTCAATTCCATTCCAAACTGCAGATGGACATTGTTCCCATTTCAGTCACATAATTTCTCTCTATCATGAGTTCATAGCATTCGTTCAAAATACTTGCCCTGTCTTACTTGAAAAATACTTACCTTGAAAAAAAAAAATTGATGATTGATCTGAGTTAACAACAGCAAGAATAGAGGAATGATCATACAGTTTAAGCAGCCAGATAGATATCTACAATCTATGATTGTCAAAGAGACCACAAACTGATAAACACTGCCCTGGATTACTGTAATTAATTTGCAATGTGATTTGCAATATTCTGTGATTGTCCTTTGCTAACGCAATTGAGCCATTGGCCAGCTGGCCTGTGCTCATGCTTGTCAGTAACAACAGTCTGGAGCCAGCTAGGTCTCATAATTCTTGGTCTAGGACTTCTGCAGGACCTTTCTAGCTCTTGCACACTGTGTTTTCTCAGAGTGGAGGGAGTGGGTTTTCTAAGGTCAGAGTTCACCAGATGATGATAAGGCAGTGTCACAGCCCTAACCATAGGCTTTTGTAGCCTTAGTGTGCAAGTGACTTTTGCATGTGAGCCTGTAGTAGTAGGTTGTGAGGAAGTGATAATGTTGAACTTATTTTTGGAAGGGTATCTCAGACAGAAGGAGCCTGAACAATTTACACTGTGCTTGTCTGCACTGTTTCTCTCGAGTAGATCCTAGTGAGAAGTAATGGAAAAGGCAGAAGGAAGCCATTCACATAGTAAGGGTGATCAGAAGGCTGAGGTAGCTGTTACAAAGCAGAAAGGAAACCAAACTGTTACAATAAATGCATAATGGTAGGTGATAAATTAACAGATGTTTTGCTCAGTTTCTGCTGCATAAAAATCTGTTATACATTTCTTTCTGTACAATTGTCTATCAACTAAAAAGACATTCTATTTTACTTAATATAAGATGGGATAGGGTTCTTGGGAGTACATCTCAATCTGTAAGGTGACCCAGAATACATGCATCATCATTCCACTAATTCCTTACTTCTTACTTCTTCTTACTTCTTACTTCTACAGGAGATATATCATTTCTGAAAGATCTTTATGCATGCTTCTAAGACCTAAACTTCATAGCCTTTCAGGAGACTGACACAGCAATTCTTTAGGAAAAAATAAAATAAAAATTAACCAAATGTAGACAGTTTTGATAGTGCTTGAGATTAAATTCTTCTCAGTCTCACTCTGTCATCATTCACTGGGATTTTCACCACCTTTCACAAAAATAACCAAGCACCAAAAAATAGTTAGAGACAGAATAATTGCCAAAAAAATAATAGAACAGAAAATTGTTTAAGTTAAACTGAAACAAAAGTAATGGGGAGTTACTGCAGCCTTGTTTCCTGTAACAATTAACTGAGTAGAATCATAGACTCATAGAATCTTCCTAAGACTGCCTTTAAAAATCCACAAATAGGAAAATGTAAAGTTAGACCACAAAATTACTATTTTTATCTTATATCAGTTGCTTTACCCATTTCTGATATGACTTTTTAATGAAATTTTTAAGAGGCTGTTAAATGGTAGCTTCAGTGACATTTATAAATACATAGAGGTGAAGAACCAGAAATCATTAATAAATAACTGGAACTATAAGAAACAGCATTATCCTGAGCAGAACATGATTCCTCATAATAAAATAGAATTTATTTAAATTGCAACATTGCTAGTTGATATCAGCAGTGAAAAAAATGACAGAACATTGTTAATAACTGTACTTTGTTTCTCTTTATCAAAAATGCTAAAACACATTAGCTACACTATTTCCATGGTTCAGATACAAAATGTTATGGAATTTATGGGGCAGAAAATTATGCAGTAAAATGTTAGAATTGTTGTTTTCTGCCTCCTGTGCTCAAATCTGGTGCCAAGTTTTAGCCTTTAGTGATCAATTAGGCTTGAAAAGGTGCTATTCATTTCTCTGATTGCCATGTAGTTGATTTCTACATGTTCATTTTCAAATAAATACTGCTGTTCTTGCATCTATTCTGTTTAATGTTTTTGTTGTGCTGTATTTTTATGGTTCCAGGTGTATCTGGAATCTTGATCATACTCCCAGGCTTTCTTCTAACTTTGTGAGGTTTTTTTCTTTCAAAAAGTTCCAAACTGTAAGCCCAAAGTGACCTCCTCTAGCAGAAAAAATAATTTCCATTTCCATTGAAGTTGCCAAAACCACAATTTCTATCAACTATTTTCCTTCCAGTGTTTCCATTTTGTTTTGGCTTATTTTCTGCCATTGATTTTGAGAGAGAGGAGGAAGTATCTCAGAAATTGCTTTAATTCTATAAGCATCTCCTTTTCACCAGCGGGACAATTTTGGCTCAGATGAAGATATATGTTTGGTGAATAGTCAGTGAAAGAGCATTTACTTCATAGTATCTTTAAGCAGAAGCAGAACCGTACCAAATAAACCTAGAACAACCTGTAGACCCAACCCTAAAAAGCACCTGACAGAGGGCCAACAATACAATAGGAGAAAATGATAATATCAGAAAAATGTTTATTTTTCTTTGTTAGGGCTTTGGTTAAAGGTTCTCTTTATAGTGTGCAAAACTAGCTCCTCATTGAATTTATATAGTTCTAAATAAAAGTTGACCTGACTTCCTTATGGTCTGTTTTTGCTGCTCACAAAGACCTGGTGTCCCTAGGAACTGGGTTAGTTGGCAGAGCAGAAGAGCTAGAAGAACCCCAACATTACAGCAGTATAAAAAGATCTCCCACCACTCGCTAGTGCTGGTGTTGTCATGAAATGTACTTGGAAAAAGGCCGTAATTCAATGATGTTGCAATTCCAGACAACATGGCAAGGAGATCTCCCACCTCCTAAGAACTGCCATGATGACCACTATGAAAAAGGCAGCAAAAATTGCATTGTTGTTTTGTGGGGAAAGAACAGCAATTCTGTGTGGAAGTTGAATCTTTGGCTTTCAAGGCCATAAGTAATGCCATGCAGCTGAGGAAACAACTGCAGCACTCCAACAACGCAGAAACAGCAGTTTTTGGTTTGGTCTATTCCCAGATACCCAGGGGTACCAGAAGGTTTTTGTACATTTTAAGCTACTCAGTCTGCAACTTCATTATGGCTCAAGTAAGACAGAGCTGTAATTGTGGCAATGTTATATCAGAGATACTGGTTGCCCATGAATGCAGGAATCCAATCTTCCCATTGCAGATTGCATTCCCCACTTATTGCAAGTAAATAATTTCTTCCTCTTCTGCACTCTGATTCTCTAAGGTCTGCTGGGACTCAGCCCTTTCTTGTAATTCTTCATTTCCCTCACTAAATGATTTTCAAATGCAGTGCAGTACAGCATGCAAATACATGGAAAAAGTTGTTGTCAAATGACTATATTCACCAAGGGAACACGTCACCTATAAAATTGCTCTGCAGGTTACTTTATTTTTAATACTTCTCCCTGTAAATATAGTGCCCCAAGATACTGAGGCAGCTGGAAGTAATGAAATGTATTTTTCATACTCTCACTTTTCATATCAATGTATCAAGCAGCTCTTTAAACTGCCATTTTAAACGATTATGTCTTATTTTAGAAACCCTTTATAATAATGGTGAATAATTAGAACCCAAAGTGCTTGCTATTTGTAAATGAAAATAAATGCTTATCCCTTCTTGGAGAAGCCATTTAAAGCATTCTTTTTAAAAAGTCATCAATTTTGGTTTGTACTACTGGTTTCTTTTAATTTGCTCAAAATATATTCCCATAATTCAAAATGATGAATTATTGAAAGTGCTACTGTAGGAGAAGTGGTATTATGCAAAGAGTATGTATGTATGAAAGAACAGGAATATAACTTTTCATCTCTATTTTATTCTTTCTTGCTAATGGACGAGCAGAGAAATGAAGGGCCTGATACAATCATTCTATTCCACCTTTATTCCCTACTATCCATGTACTTTTGGGCATTTGTAATATCTTAGGGTGTGAGAAGTGCCAAAGCTCATAGCCAAAAGTTTAAAAAAAAAAAAAAAACAAACCAAAAAAACCCACCAAACAAACAGTAAAATGCTGAAGTGAAAAATAGTCTTCAGAAGAAAGGTCACCAGGAGACAAATTATCCATTCCATTGGTAATTGAATGAATGCATGGAGGTATTAAAGAACAGGTTTAAATGTGTCATAGGCATAGCTCACCAAATAAGCACAGACACCGTCACATTTAGTGGAAAGAGGCTGGACTCTGATCTGCCACACTGAGGGATAAGCCAGTAGGAACATATAAATCTTTCAGCAATACCTGCTGGACACTGCTGAAGTCCTAGGACAGGTTCTCTGCCCTTGGCCTCAGTGCTGTTAGTTCTGGAAACAGGTTTTCCCACACACACAACCTGGAGGCCTGGTTTAAGTCCCCATTTCTTATGGGACAGTCAAGCAACTGATATCATGACCAAACCCATTGCTTTTATGAAGTAAAATTTTGAATATTTACTTCTGTCTGGGCAATTCCAGTGGGTTGTACCAGGACAGCACTAACAATTCAGAGCTTCTAGAAGAAACCTATGCATACCCAGGTATCAACATAGTCCTTAAAGCTGTATGGGAAGTAAACTAAATCATAAGTTATTAATTATTAAGGCAAGACCTTAATAAATTCCCTAAAATAACAAGGCATTTAACTAAGTATAGCCCGACAAAAAATAGAGTGATAATCAGAGATAGCTGTGTAATATTTAGACAAATGCACAAAATTTAAATTTTTAAACTAAGAATAGTAAATGTTCTGAAATGTAGACTAAAAACCGCGTGAAAGCCAAAAATCCGCATTTGACCTTGCTCACGTATTCCTCTGCTATAGAACTGGTATCTTGGTGCCATGCAACAAGTTATGAAGATACTTAAAATAAAAATAAGGTTTGGGTTTACAACGCAAGTTATTTTAAGATATCCAGTGAAAAACCATAGTGTGGAATAACAGCATACACAGTTTATATGATATCTGCAAGGAAAATTTAATGGCATAGTTTCGTATTTTCCATGTCTCTTTTCTTTAAGAAGTCTGTAGTTAACATATGATCAGATCATTGCTGAAGCAGAAATTTTCTTCCAAGAACCAGTATAAGAAATGTTATGCTACAGAAGAGTTATGAAGAAGTGTAGAAATGGTACAGTGGTGGAAATAAAGTTGTCACTGTAAGATTTATGGTTCTAATTCAGGAGAAGTTAAGGCTTGTAAAAGCCAAATTAAAATAAGCACCAGCACTATGTCCAGTGCGGCATTAGACATCTAAGTTCTCCAAGCATAGAGAGGTAACACAGATTCCCTCTTCAGCAGCTGTTCCTTCAGGGTAGCTTTCCCCTCTGTGTATTGTGTTCTGTGAATCCATTCACTTTTCTGCATTGTAGGAGGTCAAATGCCGAAAAATAGTTTGTGAATTGTTCGTGGGCATTTCCATGCCCATGGTTAGATGTGGCAGTGGCCAGCATTACCACACCTAAATTCAACTGGTGACCCTAACACCTGCTTCTTGCCTTTGTTGCTTGTTTGTTCACACAGCTGCACAAAAATAATCCTAAAGAAAAGATATAAGCATATATATATAATTTAGTCTTCAAAAAATCTTTGGCTGTGTAGATATGTTATCTTAGCTATACTATTTTTTTTCTTAAAAGGAATTCACTAGGAAGGTAGACAGGTTGCAAAGCATGAAAGAAAAAACCTAAAAACCATGGTAATTTGTAGCTCAATTCTGTTCTCTTAGGATGACAGTCTTTTCCTAACACAGAACAAGAATGGGATTCTTTTTTTCCAGATGTACCTTACTGAGTAGAGCTCTGAGATAAAGAGATTTACTTTTATGGGGTGTAAAAGACACATTCTAGCTTCACTAATGGTCCCACAGTACTTTAGTGAGACATTAAAAGCACAGTTGTAGTAAGAAACTGCTTTGCCTTTTATCATCCTAGTTATTGTATTTTTAAGGTACACAATAGTTTAGCTCTGGTAGTCTCCTTAAAGACAAGGAAAGAATATAAAAAATAATAATATAGAAACACAGCTTCATGAAAATACACAACAAAGGCAAAAATCAGAAATGCTAAAAATGAAAGTGCACTTAGAGTCACTACCAGCAGTCAGTCCTACACAAAAATAGAGTGTACAGTCATTTCTCAGAAAACTATTTTGAAAGCATGTTTCATTAATGGCATTTTAAAGGATTTGCAAGTTGTTAAAGATCATGGGTAGTAATCACAGTTAAAATTACTTATGCATTTGGAAGTAATTTGTCCATGCCCTAAAATAGTCTCAATTCTCTCTAAGAATTGTTTTTGTTAACCAATTTTACACATTCATAGTAAGATGTGTGACGTAAAAGTTAAAAAAAAATTGAATAGCTCAATCCCCCCGGCCTAAAAATTATTGCCTCCTATATTTTCTAGTAATGAAATTTATTATATGAAAAAACAGTGGGTAATATTAAGCTGAGCAATTCTAATCTTGAAAGTTAGAAGACAATGTAGATTTACAAGAGTGAGTACTGTATAAATTGCATATAAATTTGGGTTCTGGTATTGAACTGATATCATTTTAATATTTTAGTCTTGATTTAGATAAGTTGATTTGAAGCCCTTTTTATACAAAATTAAATGTATTTAAATATGATTTACACTTATTTAACATTCTAGTATTTATTTTTACAAATTTTAAGAAACATTTAGAAATCTCACTTTTTTTTTATTAAACCAGTGCAAAATTATCACAATGAGAATGCTTAATTGAAACAAGCAGAATAAAAAGAGTAATTTCTTGCTTTTGCCTCTGTTATTACTTTTCTGCAAGCACTTTTCCATAAAGTGGCAAACTCAAGGTAACTTGGTAATGAATAAAAAGCATGTAAATATAAAGCAAGACAAAAATATCCCATGACTGCTTATAAAATTTTAGCGGTGGTAAAGTTTTGGATAACACTTTAAAAGTCTAAAATTAATTCTTTCTATATTTTCCTTAAACTTAGAGAAATCCCAAGTCTTCTTATGAAATTATTTTTTTCACATTCTTTGTGTAAGTGTTAATTAGGGACTTACAGTTTATTGATAAGGGGAAATGACAACTAAGCAGTTTCACTGCTTCAGAAACTTTCAGCCAGTGACATGTAAAAACTCTATTACATATAAAAACTCTAAAGAGAGAACAAACTTACATGTTATACAACTGGAATTAATAGTACTGGTACTACTAGCAGCAACCAGTTTAATTCCCAAGGTAGATCACATTACCATTTATTCCTCCATCCCAGATATATAGGCTAAGCCTAAGACTGACAAATCAAATAGTCTGTAATTTAATAAGGACTTCCAGACCCAAACCCATTAAGATTGTTAAAAATGGAAATGTCTCATAACCTTGCTGTGACATTGTAACGGCTGAAGCAGCTACACATCACCGTAATCAAATGTTTTAGGTGCCTTTTTCTCCTGTCATTGAATTTCCAACTATCTAATTTCAGTGGATGGGACCTGCTCTAGGTATCTCAAGAGATTTTGAATAAGGTCCAGATGGTATAATTTAAATGTCAAGAAGTAGGATATTCACAATTAATGCTACTATTCCCCCAGACTTTTGTCAGCAAATGTCTTATGATAAATACATGATATTCTTCAAAAATCAATGAGGTAAAGAATAGGATCATCTGGTTTCCAAGCTTCTGAGATTTGGATATATATGTTAGGCAGGAAACTTCATTCTTCTGAAAAATTTCTCAATGCATATGAAAAAGTGCATTAATGCTTTTCCATTTTAATTTAAGATAAATTCCATTTTCTATAATCTGTGAGTTTGGAGAGCAGATTACTGGCTCAGAGAATAAAATGTTTTTTTTTCTTTAAATAGAAAATAAACTAATATAAAATAATATAAATAAGGAATATAGGAAGAGTGAGTGATCACCTGCTTCATCTCTGCAAGAAAAAAGACTTTCTACTTCTGACAGGCTCTCCAATTATGCAAGTGGATTATTTTTATGAAAGACATTGCTTTTTGAAAGGTGCCAGCTGTGGCAGGATAATCACCTTAACAACATTCAATTTTAAGATTGGAAGTACACAAGAAAATCTAATGTTCATTCTTTTTCATCACTTATAACTAGGAGATCTATTTTCAGAGAACAGGTTTGACAGCCATTTCCCTTATTTTTAGCTGCAGTTTGGTGCATCCACTTTGATTTATGGTTACTAGTTATCATTTTTGAAAGAACATTGACCGTCAACATATTACTGGGAACACACTGCTTTAATTTTGCTTTTATCAAATGAACTAAATAATTTGTTAGCGTTATTTTGTGCAGAACAATAGTCAGAAATAAACATGAAAATATAAATTTCATTCATGGGAACTGAAATGAGAATGGCAGGATTTGGGTAGAGATTTCAGGCAGCAGAAATGACACGAGAATCAAGACTAATTTCTCTGAAGCCCCCCCTGTTCATTCTTCCTGACCAGACACTAGGAAATATTGATGTAAATTCTTTATCACTGGTGACCTTTCATCCATTTCCAGCAAGAAGAGGCATCAAAGAACAAGAAATACAGCAGTAGCTGAAACAGAGATAATGTGATGGAAAAATACAGGCAGAGTGTGCAGTTAAATACAAATGAATGAGGCAACTGTCTGTTTGCTGGACTGAGCAGCCAACAGGGTTATTCCACTACTGCTGCTGTACTGCAACACCTTCTTAGTCATGCTTCTATTCTGGGTTGGCACTGAAGCTGTGCACTTACTCTATAGCCTTGGAGTAACAGGGCTATAACAATGGACTTGGAACAACTCGAGAGAATGACCAAATCCTTAAATTCTGTAAAAGGGCCAAAATGAGACATATTTACACTCATAAGTATCCACCTACAATACCATTTTAAACAAAACTAATTGCTTATTGTGAAGTAGGACTAGGGCTAGCATGAAATGAGAGGCCAGGGACATGTATTAGTCATGTTTAAGTGTCTAACATAACTGCAGGCAGGCACTGCAGTCTTGCCAGGCAACAACTTTGAAGGCTCTCAGCAATTTTGGTGAAGTTAAAAGATATGGGTTACCCAGTGTATGGGAAAAAAGCATCTAAAACTTACGAGGTAGAGACAAAGAGAGAGTGTAAAAGTCCTCTATCAACACAGACTTGCCTGTCACTTCAGAGAGGAAACTGAGCATATAGGTGTGGGACACATTTTGCGCAGGAAAGAAATGTCCCAAGAAATGCTGTCTTTTCCTTTCTCCCATTCTCCTCATTCTCAGCCATACTCACACCTTCACCCTCCTCCCTTTGTCATTCTCACAAAACTATATTATTTTGGGGCACTGCAAAACAAAGCACTCAGCTGATCTAAATAAATATATTTGGATTTTTTTTAAGGAGGGGTCCTTTAAATTACACTTTATATCACAATCCCTGAAAAGTAGTATTAGTACAACATACACAGCAATACAGTAAACAACAACAGTTGAGAGAAGTGGTGATGGAACAGTGGTTGATGTTCCATCTCTGAAAAAACTCCATCCTGAGTTGGATGGAGCCTTGAACAACCCAATGTAGTTGATGGTATCTCTTCTCATCACAGAAGGGTTGGACTAAACGACCTTTAAATGTCCCTTCCAACCCAAACCAATTCTGTAATTCTATGACAAAAAGAAGAATAGGGAGGTGTGCTGGTTTCCCTACCTCAGCTGGATTATGAATTTGTTCAGGGGGGAAATTCCAAGCTATTGGGTCAGAGCAATTCTTCAGGGTTTGGCCCATATCCTCCCACTCCCCACACCAGTCAGGATTTTCCACATCTGGGTCAGGTGTCTCATCAGTCACCCTGGAATCTGAGCTCTCATTCTAGACAAGCTGCAAACCACACAGAGAAAGCTTACCAGATAAAATACCAGGAAGGTGGTCTCTTCAACATCCAGGGAAAACTGAACATTCTCAAAAGATAAGGACATGTAAGTCTGGGAAACCCCATCTCCTCCTCTTCTAACAAACTGGGTGCAATTACTAATAAACTCCCAAAACAGGCTACTGAAACTAGGACTGGGGGTAGGATGGAGAAACCACATATCATATACACTTGGAACAACTGCCTGTACCTCTTATGAATCATTATCACCGAGCACAGCAAAATAGAAATCCGGATTCGTGCCCCTGCTCTGTAAAAGTTATGTATCAGGGACAAGATCAGAGCAAGTTGTGGATAGGCAAACAGGCCTAGAGACCAGAAAGGCATTAGTACCTCAAACAGGCCAAAGGACCAGAAAGACATGAGTACATCAAGCGAGAGAGACATTAGGAACTCAACCAACATGGTGACTACTTTCCTCCAACACAAAGTAATTAAATTCAAACAAAAATGTAATTAGTACAGGATTTTTCACTTTCCTTCCAGCCACGAGTTGGGCGCCACTAATTATTTGTGCCGGTTTGGACAAATTTGGAGGAAAATATCCTCTGATAGACGGCAGGTTACAACCACCCCTCCCCCACCAGAAAAAAGAAATTTTCCTCAGAGGAAAGTGAAAGAGATAAAAACGTATTTATTTAAGAAACACACAGGAAAAGAATAATAATGCTAAATAATAAAACCTCTCACTGTGGAGAGAAACCTGGGAAAATTTCAGAATCCTTCTGTAGGTGTGGTCTCTCTCCTCCTCCTCAGAGCTAGGTTGGTGTGGGCCCACCACCGGGGCCTTGGTGGAAAATTCTCCCGATGTGTTCTGATGTTGAAACGGTCCAGAAGAGAAGAAGGGAAAAACCGAAGTCCCAGGAAGACAGTTCAACTCTCTGTCTCCCTGCAGAGAAGAGGAGCCAAAAACTGGCTGAAATGCAAGAAGGGTGCTTCCTCCACTCTTGCTGCTGCAGAAGCAGAGGAGTGTGTATCTGTGTCCTTGAACAACTGCTTTGAAAAGTTTGCTTGGTTTTTTCCTCTCCCCCCTCTCAGGCTCAGTTTAAAGGCACAGAAAGGCACAAAATTAATTTCTGGGCATAGAGCAGCAAAAGGGGATTCAACATCATAAAGTCACCCCAAGACAGGAGGGCAGAAAATTTTCAAGCTATCTTCATTGCTGAAGGTTAAAATGCTCCAGTTTTAGTGCTTTCTATGCTATATGGCAGCTAGCAAGAAAGAGGTAATATCTTAAGAGCTTCCAGTATGGAACATATGCAGACTACTCTCAAGTACCCATGAATACCTGAGTATCAAACCTTTGAACTAATGGTGAAGTAACAAGTGAAGTAAACTGCAGCAGAGAAACATCAGTGCTGAAATGCATTATGTTTTAAGTTTTGTACCAAATGGAGCACAGTTTGAGATTCCTTTTCCTTAATACCTGATACTGTACATAATATCACATATTTTAGAGTAGGTTTCCAAAGTTAATCTCTTTACTAGGAGAAATTATTAAGAAAAAATATTACATCCTCCCAATAATTAATTTTAATTTACCTCCAATTAGTTTTTCTCTGGAACAAATTGTCATAATGGGAAATAATTGTAGTATGTTGGCATATAACCATGTGTTTAACTGTGAATTTTATAAACATAAATCATATTATCCACTATCAAATTGGACACATTTTCTTTCTCTGAAACACAGTGTTTACACTAATCTAACAAATTGTATTTGAATAGTTTTGACTTTACAGAACTTAACTGTACAATCAAGCTGAGCTTATGAAATGAAAAATATATATTTTAAAGTAGATGTCATTTCTTTAAAATAGATGGTGTGTTTATAGAGCAATTTAATAATTTTTCCAAGTCACTCATGTAACCTGCCTAGGCAAATATTTTTTAAAATAAAAGAGGAAAAAATATATTTATGTATATAAAAAAGCAGTCTGAGAACTACAGCATTGATGAAAAATATTACAGGAAAGAATGGTGATTATATGCAAGACAGTAGAAGAAAATTCTGGTACAAGTAGTTATCACTAAATTTTTCCTGTCAAAATCCTGGGCTGTCTAGCACTAGTGCTTTAATAATTTCTGCTATGCAAGCATAAGCAATAAAAGTGTGTACGAGCAATGCAATGGGTGTTGACAATTAATGCCATGGACACCAGCCTCTCCACAACTTCCTTCTAGTGCTTCCATACAGGCAGTAAATGATGTGAGGACCAAAGCTAACATCCTGTTTTAGTTACATTTCATGCTTCACACTCAAAGGACCCCCTTTCCTATATATGTGTATTTTGTCCATGACAGGTGCAAAAGAAATGAAAGTTCAATGTTGTATTTACCCAGACTTTTTGTTTCATGAATTACTGCCTTTGAAAAAATAACTTTGATAAAACCTAATGATCTTCTGGAAAAAAAGCGTTTGCTGTGGCCCGAACAATTATGCTTTCTATTATTATTATTACCTCCAGTAGGAAGCCAGGCACTCAGACAGATTGTTCTGTAACATATTTACTTTGACTAAATATCATTTAAACAAAGAAAAAAATTAAAAAGGTGATGGATGGACCCACATCTATTATATATAAATAGTTCATAAGTTTAGAATAATATTTAATGAAGTGATGAAATGTTCTTACTGTGAGTGGCTTGTCCTTTTTATTCTGAAATAAACCATAGTGCTTGTACTTGGGTTTTCCACATATGTATTTAAGTCTGAAAGCACAGAGGGCAGTAATAGATGGGGCAGCAATCTCGTGCTTTTTGATTGATGACTTCAGTGCCCTGCAGTCTCCCTTATTAATGATTTTTAAGCACAGGAGTTCATTCATAAGATTTTTGAGTCACTCTTCAATTCCAAAGTGTACTCCTAAGGGAAATATGTGCATACTCCTCTATAAATGAGCCTCAGTTTGGGGACTCCACATGAGACTAAGAGGAAAGACTGTCAACACTGAGTCTATTCTTTGTATTTATATTATTCAGAACTGCATAGATGATTTAGCAGAACATGTATAGTTTTACTATAGCACAGAATTAATTTAGATAGCAAAATTTTCAGTTATTCATCACAGTCACAGTGTTGGATTCATCATGTGCACTCTGTGTACTGTTGCAGTTTCAAACCACAAATTTATGAGGGGAATGGAACACCTCCCCTGTGAGGAACAGCTAGGAGAGTTGGAGTTGTTCAGCTTAGAGAAGAGAAGAGAAGGGTCCCAGGAGACCTTTTTATGGCCTTCCAATACCTTAAAGGGACTTATAATAAAGATGGGGACAGACCTTTTAGTTATGCCTGTAGCAGTAGGACAAGGGATATTTATTTTAAACTGAAAGAGGGTAGGTTCAGACTAGATATGAGAAAGAAATTTTTTACCATGAGGGTGGCAAACCCCTAGAACAGTTTGTCAAGAGAGGTTGTGGCCACCCTGGAAATAACCCCTTTGGACTTTTGTCATATATTTTGTCATTTGAATAATATTTTATAGCACAATGCCCCAAACAATTGTACTAGTACAACATATGCAGCAATATCAATGAACAACAGTAAAGAAACTATGGTTGCCCAGAGAGGTGGCAGATGACCCACCCCTGGAAACATTCCAGGTCAGGTTGAACAGGCCTTTAAGCAAACTGATCTTTTTGAAGATGTCCCTGCTTATTGCAAGGGGTTGGACTAGATGACCTCTAAAGGTCACTTCCAACCCAAACTATTCCATGGTTCTATGAAGTTCAGTTCAAATCAGGAGATGTGGCAAGATTTTGTTTATGTCTCTCAATCTACATGTTATGCTGTGAAAAGTTTTTTTAAGGAGCATTTGAGTAATTTTCTTCTTCTTTTTTTTTTTTTTTTTAAATTAAGGATGACACCTAATACGTACAGGAAAAAACAGGAAGAAAACTAGGAGAAACCACTTTGGAAGAAACAAGAACAGTGTGTATATTGCAGATTGGGAGAGGAAGGCAGAGAGAGAGAGAGAGAGAGAGAGAGAGAAAGCAAACTTCCAAAACCTTCCACCCACCCAAACAGCCTAGTATGTATCTCACACCCTGACACCTTTGCTGAGCAACGCAAAGTCAACACAACCAACTCCTTCCAGGAATTAACTGAACCCACATTTTCTGCCTTTGAAGCCAGTACTCTAAATGCTACATAAAGAGTGGGAATCTAAAAACTAGTAATTACAATGATACTAAATGCCTGTGACCTGAGTATTATCAAAAGATTAAGCTCACTTAGAGAACATGATGTCAGCTTTAGGGTCCTTGTCAGCTTTAGCTGGAAAATTATCATGGAGCTAAGGCAGTGCATTGGATCTGTCCTGGATACATGGAAAATTACAGGTGTAGGCTACCAGGGAACCATGGAGCTGAACTAAGGGCTGCCTAAGGCACGCTGGACCCTCCAGTTTTACTCTGCAACTTATTGAGATCTTCACAAGTCCTTTTCACCTTTATATAGTTGATGTCATCTCAACATCCTTAGGCCTTTATCACTGGGATGTGACTTACAGCTTAAGAAAACCTGACAGCTGTGTATATATTTTCCATTAATCTCTGATTTTTTAAATCTTTGAATTACTTTAAAGACTTAGCAGAAATGAATTGGGTAAACCACTGGCATTCTTCCCTCTTGTAAAGAAAAGGCACAAAGATTCCCTGAGATTTTTGTCATGGGTTCAGTGGAAGCTAAAGAGTATTCAACTGTAGACTTCCTAAAGTTGGCATGACTGAGGTAGACCTACTTACCTAATGTCAGCAGCAGTCCTGAGACTTGTCTAGCATTGTACCAAGAATGTGTTTAGTCATTTTAACCTCTTCAGGACTTTTCTTTGTGAGATTAGGCAGATAATTTCTTCTTTTTATTTCACCTCTAAGAGCACGTATGGTGTCAAATCTGGGGGAAAGACCATTATTTCTGGGCAGAAAGCTTACTGGCTGTAAGTAAAGCATTTACTAAAGCAATTTTCAGCAGCTATACAGACTTTATTCCTTGAGTTCATAGATAACCTAACAGTTGACTGAAAATTAATTTAAAAGGAATTTATTTAGATGATGAAGTCTCAGCATATGTCTATAGCATTCTCGAGCAAAAACTAGCATCCACTGTAAAAATCATACTAATGCCCTTCTCTAAATGAAACATTAAGACCTTTCAGCACATCACTTTCAACTTGGCTTCAAGAAAACTGGCCTTCACTGTAATCATCCTACTGGTTTAAATTACTTTATTAATAGAGAGTTTTTACACTGATGAATGACAGTGAGTACCTATTTTCCTAGGTGTCACTGACAATATCAATGTGAATTAGGTTTTTGGATGAATATTTCTTGAAAGTGTGTAAAGATAGTGTAAAGTCTCCCAAAGTGGTTCTCGTACTTTTCAAAAGTACCAGCACCTTTTCCCTTGTCTATCTTTTCTATCCTCTGACTTCAAAGGTTGTCCAGAAATGGGGCATGTTCATGGCAACTTTTAAATTCCTGTCCTACTTGTAAGAAGTGAAATGTTGCCAGCATTTTAAAGCAGATATCAACTCTATTGCTAAATCAAACATTGTGACCACTGGTTACAGGCACAGTTACTGCCTTAGTGCATACACTTAGGTGGGTGCTCCCATAAGGCAGTCCCAAATGCCTCACTTGGAAGCTTCACTTTGCAAAAAGATGTGGCACACATTTGAAGCACAGTCATTTC
Organism: Corvus brachyrhynchos; assembly: GCF_000691975.1. NCBI lineage: Eukaryota > Metazoa > Chordata > Aves > Passeriformes > Corvidae > Corvus > Corvus brachyrhynchos. The sequence goes on along the minus strand of NW_008239304.1, from coordinate 1,356,119 downwards.
TTGAATGTGTAATATCTGGCTTATGTGTGATCATACTCATGTACCCACGTAATATCTCACTCACAGATATTTGTTCCTCTTCTTGTTCTACAGAGTCTGTGGATCATCCCTGTCTTGGAATTGTACACATAGCTTGTAGGTGCAAAGCGCTGGAGAAATGCATGGAATAGCTCATATCTTGAAGGTAAAATATAGGTTTTGTAAAAAGTGATATATTTTTGAAAATTTCACACTATCAGAAAATATACCAGAGACTTTAAGTTCTGCAGATGTTGTGGGCGATTGGTAAAACTGTTTTTTGTCTTCATATTGTGATCTTCTGAGTTAAAGAACCCTTTCTATGATTCAGCTGCATAGAGACAGAAGTTTCCACCTCCAGAAACATTCTTGCCTCTCCATATTTAAACAACACATTGTAATAACAAAAGATAATTCAATGTACATGGCTGATTGTGTTCATATGGGTCTTGGTACCCTGTGATACTGTAACAGCACAGGTTGCACAAATCCTTTCAAAATTGTAGGCCAGAATCTGGCACTATGGTTTAATAGGTATCTAATCTTTAGAAGCATAGTAGTTACAGACAAGTAGGAACTGAGTTACAGGTGAGTAAGCAAATTAATTTATAGCTGTTTCACAGATTCTCAAGAGGTAATGACTTGTAAAACTTTCTGTCTCTCACTTGAAATATTACAATTGTTTGTTAGCAACAAGTGTAGTCCGGAGAGTATTTTTAAAGAAAATATTTCTGTAGTTTGACTGTATTATAGATAGTGAACCCAGCTCTGCACTTGTGTGTACACTAAATTCAAATGCAATAAGCTAAAACCCAAAGCAGCTTAGTGGGTATTAGAGAATGACCTGAGGATGCATTGCCAGTAAAATAAAGACAACAATATACCCAGATTGTGTAAACTGGAGGTTCTTTCAAGTCTTCTAGCACAGAGACAGAAAAGAAATGGTGAGAGATACAATAACTTCATCATTTTTAAATGGGCATGGTCTCAGTGCAGTCAGAGTTTTATGTGGTCTTGTAGAGTACTTCTGAGTAATTTTCTCAGATGAAGCTCTATTTTTTTTACCACTACCCTTTAAATTCTGACTACATCTCTCACAACATTTATTCCACAGCTGAGGGAGTCTGCATGATTACATACCTTCGTATTTCAGAAGCTACAAAACAATTGTAAGAGCCAAAGCCTGTCCTTATGCCGAAAGACATTATGACTTTTTTTCAAAGCATCCTGTTCAAACCATCTTCACCAAAGTCATACAAAACATTTTTCAAAGATGTAGCAGAAAATAATATGGTCATAAAGAAAACTCACTTCTTCATGCTTTAAAGGAGATTCTAGATGATGACTATAATATTAACAGCATTGAAAGCATTAAGCATAGGGTTTTTATAGAAATAACAAAGTTTGACATATGTATTCTTTGACACATATGCAATATACCAACAAAATATAGGCAGATCTAAATTGAGATAATTTACAATAAATGTTAACCCATGTATAGATGAAGCATTATCCAAAATACCAATCCACTTGCCTAGCATTTGCATACCTACATTGATTCACAGTCACTCCAAGCACATAGATTTTTTAAGTCATCATATGATTACATTGGCTCATGATTAGGTAGTGATTGCACTACCTCATTTATTAGTTCCAAATGCTGTGTTCAGCACTGTCAGTTCTATTTGGATCTTACCTACAACAGAGAACCACAACATTGTTTTATGGATGGACTTAGAGGGAAAAAAGTCAGATTTTCTCAGATTGCCAGAATGCTTTTCTTTATAGAGATGACTATTTGCAATGACATTTTAATGTGAACTTTTTACATCTCAAAGCCAAATAATCAATGAAGGGAAAAACCATATAGAGTATTATTGAGATGAAGAGCTAAATGAACACTTTAGATTTTTAAAATTTCTCTTTATAGTTTTAGATTTACATATAAATATACATTTAGAGATGACATTAGAAAACACTCTCTGAGCTGAGCTAAGCTGCAGTCGTACCAGCCTGCTGTTTCCTACCCAGTCTACACACTGACTCATGAGCAAGGAGAATCAATAGGGTTCTCCTCGCAAGGCTGTAGCTACCCAGGCTGTGATCATGTCTCCAGCCTTTGAACCATCAGCACTGCATGCACCAGTGCACGGTAAGTCTGGCTGTGCCCTCCAGCACCACGTAGCCATACCTGAAGCAGATTTAGGGTCGTTGCCTGGGTGAGAGTAACAGTACAGCCATGGTCACATGAAGTTCAGGACAGCTGTGATGGCAATGTAGTAAAGGCAGGTAAATTATCCATGCAGAGGTGTTATAACACAGTGAGATCTGTTTCTTACATTCTTAGAATGCATTTTCTAATCTTCCTACCATGATTTGTATTTTCTGATATAAGTAAGTTGTAAACAGTAAAAACATGGGAACAATGAGTTTCTGTGAAAAGAAGTAAATAATTAGGATGAGAAATATCCTCTGAAAAGTACCTTGGGAGAAAGACTTGTGAGTCAGCCATTTTACACATTGAGGAAGATATATTTCTATACCAGTTTGAATGGGGTATAAGAAATTATGTGTCAGTTTTGTCATGAGGCTCTACTATGCCCATAAAATACAATTTTTGATATATGAAAATGAAATCTTTACATGGTTGTGTAACACAGCTCAGACTGACAGGCTAACATAGTCCCAAGAAAGAGCCACGTCTGTCAGAATGATGAGGGAGAGCCTTCCCATTTATGGAGCCACAACCAGCCCTGCTCCAGCTAAGTAAACATGAGTTTCTCATGCTGTATATTAAGCATTGTCTAGGGCTGAGTTTTGACAGTATTGGTCTTCTCTACAGCACAGCATGACTTCAAATCTTTTGCTGCATGGGACAACACACAGTTCAACATAATAAAAAAATATACTATAATAAAAGTTACCTCATTTTGCCTTTCCATGGTCCATCTGTCCTGCACCTGGTTGGAGTAGTCAGGAGTTGTCTTTGGCGGGAATGCCATGTGCTCTTTACTGAACTAAAAAGAAGTATTTCTGTAAACAAAACATAAATGCTTACATTAGAGAGATCCTTTCACTAATACAGTCTTTCATCTCCAAAATTTTAGAACCATTATCTTTTAATTCAGCAACCATCTTCCAAATACTAACAGGATTGATAAAACCATTTGGAGCTGGAACAAAACCACAAATTTTTACTTTCCTTGAAAAAATCATCATCAGGCAACATGAAAATTAAGAAGTTAGTTTTCAGTGATGCTAAAATTTGATAAATTTCAATGTACACTTGGAAGACCAAACTCCTGACGAAAAATGAGTGGGAAATGAGATAACTGCTTTTTCTCAAGCATCTCAAGTATTTATGTATTTCATTTACTACAGAAAAGCTTAAGCATTGAGTTAGAGAACATTCAGAAATCTGTTCTTCATCTCCTCTGATGGTGTTATGCTTCTCAAGGAATAAACAGACACCAAGATTAAAAAGTGCTAATTCACCTGAGAAGCTAAACCTGGATTCAAATTCCTCCTTCATACAACCATTAAATTTTACACGTATTTACAATATCAATTTGAGAACTGAAAAGAGGGTTTCCAACACTCAAGTGTATTCCCTGATTAGCAGATTAAAAAGTCTGGTCCCATGAATCTTTAGTTATTTATATGTAAGTAAAAGCAGTTTGGGAAATTGAGACTTTGCCCCATGTCTCACCCTAATCATTCCAAAGTGTTGTGACTGAAGCAAACTACTGGGAAATTATGGCTACAGAATTAATTCTTCAGACGTGAGATATTTAAATATAGTATAATCTTTCCTAGGGTAGTATGGACTTCGGGGAAAAACATGTGAACAGGTAATCCTTCCTTCACTGCTCTATGAGAAAGAAACAACCTGATGTCAACCATGTTGTCTCCTTCATAAGTTTACAGGACATTCCTAGTATATGGGTTTTTCTATAGCTTGCTTATAGAAAAGGGGGGAAGTTTTCAGAGCTAACTACTTGGCTTTAACGTGATTAGTAATGATACCAACAAAGTGGTCTCCAAGGAATAATAAAAAAAAAAAATAACAAGAGTTATTTTGGTTAGTTTGGTAGTATCTTCATTTCTTTTTCCCTCTGAAATCCTGAGTAGTGAAATTAGAATACTAATTTTTTTTTAAACTTTTAATGTTTTTATTATATTGAAAAAAAATTCCGTAATTTTCCTGTTTTCTTATAGTGGTTCAACAGTTCAAATTATCTGCCAGGATATTAATTCTACTGCAGGAAAATAGTGCATAAGTTTATTTCTGGTCACTCTGGCTTTTTTTAGAGTATCTTTTCCACAGATTTGAATAGCTTATGACCAACAAATGAATAATAAAAGCAATTTTGGGTAGATGGGCAGATGGTAAATGGATCTTTCACAAACGTTACAGAGTCCTTAATGAATAAAATAAGTACATAAATACACACAGTGTTTGAAGCTATTTCCTATTGTATCAGATTTCATAGAATATTAATGATTTCTAAAGCAAATTCTAAGTGATACTATTTTCAAATAAGTAGGGAGTAATCACAAGTGCATTAAGAAACAATAATAATTTAATAGCTATGTGGTAACAATTTGCAAATGCAGTCATATTTCATAATTGAGCCAAGGTGAAAATTATTTTATCACAGACTCATAAAATAGGATATATATGTAACTAAAACAGGCATAGCTCTGGCTTACAAATGATATTATGAATATTTTATAGTGGTTTTATTCATTAATGGATTTTGTTATTTGTTAAATGAGAAGTTGTTTTTATTCCAAGGTAAAAAAGTATTTCCCTAAAATCCATCAAAATTTAGGGGAATGTTTCCAATATTCCCATTTAAAAATATAAATACAAAGAGTGTTTAAACCCAATGATTCAAACATGTAGACCAGGTCGTATGTTTCAGAGAGTGAGGTAATTGTATCTAGTTGTTTTGATTAAAGACTTATTAAGTACTCCTATGTCTGTTAGTAATGGAATCTCAAATTCACATCTATATAGATATATTTTGATTGAATTTCTTCTTCTGTATACATACACACACAATCAAACCCCTTTTCCAGTGTTTTCTCTGTTAAAGCAAATATCCTCATTTAGTTTAAATTGCTTCTGGATTATGTTTAGCATATTTTAAAGCAATGCTTTCAGCTTCACATTTGCCTGAAAACTACCATGACTACTGTTCTATTTTTACTAACCAGTTAGTTTAATACATCATAAAATGATTGCAGAAACAGTATTTGTTCTGTTGGTTCATAAATTTTTTTGAACATGATCTTTGCTTAGTGAATTTGTTAAACTATCCAAAAATGTACACTATACAGTGCATACTCTATTGCCTTCTGGATACTTTGCTTGCATTAATGTTTCATCGCCCTATAGTATTGCCATCACTATCATGTAGGATGGTTTTGAAAAATTCAGGTTTGTCAAAGCATTTAACACAATTTCTCCTGGGAGCTCCCCTTCTTAACCATGTTAACATTGTGAGAAATCTCAGCTCAAGGAAGATGGGTAGGTTTGAGTGTATGGCTCTTGTTTTTATTCACATTCCCAAGACAGAATGGCAAAATCAAGGCAAAAGTAAAATATAGCAAACCCCCTTAACCAACTTAAAAATTAATTTCTAAGGGATTTAAAAATAGGACATGCTACTTAAAACATATTTTTAAATAACCTGATAAGAAGTCCAGACGTCTTCGGAGTTAAGTACTTAAAAAGACCCCCTAAAACTAAGTGTGTATTAATTTAATTTATTCAAATATTGTGAATAAACTGAATCTACACTAGGATGTATTTGGTTCTATATGATTTTTAATTTACCACATGTCTTTTGGCACCCATATGATACCACAGGTGTGAATTGACATGACCCAAGGAATTATTTCAGGGCTATTTTACTGTGTCCAAATGACAGTGCAGTACCATAGACTGTTGCACTGGTGCTACTGATGGAGTGGTTTGTGTAGGTACAGTGGTGGGATGAAAGGAGGGAGAAGAAAGTGCAACAACTTCTAAAGGTAGTATCACTGCTAAATGCCCATTGTGCCCATTTGGAAGAATGAGCTGCTGGGTCCACCCAATAGGAAAAAGAAAGGGGGAGAGGGGCAGGTTCAACAATTCAGTAAATTTATACCTCTTAAAATGTCACAGGTTCAGGGATCTGTATCCCAGAAAGTCATGCTGGTGTTCCATTATGGGGGTCAGGGGAGATAGGCAGAAGATGCCGGGCCTCCAGGTGTCATAGACGCTGTGATTGCACAGCATCCTCTTCGGAAATTTTCAAAGCTGTCAGAAGAGGAGCCCTGAACCACCCAACTGTGATTTCAACGTTATCTCTGCTTGGAGAGGCAGACCAACCTAACTTTTTAATGCTGCTGAAACCTCTGGCCCCCTCTGTGTAGGTGGTAAATCATCTCCATAACCGTAACTATTTCTGCACCTGGGAAAAACTCAGCTTCATGCTGGGTAGACTTAGCTTCAGGTAGACTGGGGCTAAGTTTTCGAATACTTCTGTTCCTAAAAAAGTTTAGAAAAAAATGGCAATTGCCAACTTTTCCTTTGACCTACGCAATCCCTAATGCTTACACGGGCCAATTTGCAGAAAAGGCACACTACAAAGCTGTTTGGTCCTTTCTTGGTTATTTGAGTGTTTAAATAACAGGAAACAGCAGTGCCCATGCACCACTGGACCTTTGCACTGTTCTCTTATAGATAGGTTCCAAGGGAAAATACTCATCATCTCCTATTCCAAACCAGCTTTATCTTTGCAGCTACAGTACTAGGTATGTGACCATATTTTGTATCAGCCAAATCCTCCCTACTCACACAGCATGGTATTCATTTTTACTAATCTACTAAGGTACTATGACTCAGCAAGAAATGCATTTCGTGGCTAAACTACTCATATTTGTGATGGTTAGCAGAGGAATTGGGTCAAAGGAATTTTCTAATTTCCTTTTTCAGAATCTATAAACCTATAAGCTTTTGTCTCAAGTACATAGTACATGTACATATGCAATATGTACTACATAGTACCTAGTACATGGCATTTCTTAAAAATAGAAGTCTTTGAGACTATGTCCATCTCGTTGCACGTATTGCATAATATCTAAGTTTAAATTGAGTATACTTTTCTCCTTACTTTTGAAAGTCCAAGCAAACATCAATGATGTATTCGAACACTTTGATGAGGAAGGCCCAGGCTGCAACCTTAATTATTTACGTCATTTAGCTAATTATGGTCATATATGAGCTGTTCTGGAATACATCCTTAAATTCCCAACCCTCAGAATAAACCAAACAGTTGACTTCTATCAGCAGCTGTCTCTTGTTTCACTTCAAAGTAACAAGTAATTCAGAGGGTGAGGAAAATGCCAGAATTTATTCTTCTCAATATATAACTCCCATTTCTATCAGTATAAAAGAAAAAGTTAATGAAATGCCACCTTGTTACATATTCTGTCTGCTACCAATATTTTCATAAAATGCCCATAAATCTGTTTATAGTGCATTCTGCTATGAGCCACAAGTATATGTCCTGTGAGTCATTGAAGTTATTTAGGAAATATCCCAAATCACAAGTTTAGAGAGCACATAGAACATAGCAATCAGATTGTAACAAAAAAAAGGAAACTGTTTTGGATCTTTACCATCAGTAAGTCAGTTGACTCTGTTTTATGGGAAGAAATAGGAGCTTTCTCAATATTCTTTTTACCCAGAGTCTCACATATCTGTGACTCAGACAAGTTATATTGCAGCAGTAAATTCTAGATCTAGCCCACAACGTTGGAAAACATTCCTGAACAGATGGTTTCATTCAATAAAACATCAAAGTACCATAGTAAATAATGCTGTGGAATTTTTTTGCCAGTCATTTTGCAGTGCCACATTAAACATTTCCAGAGGCAGCTGAAAGTGAAAGGGACAGAGACATTTGGCAGTGAACAGAGTGCCATAGGGCTGTTTGACTGGTGATGCTGAGACCAGGAAAAGAAATGAGTATCTGAGTGGCACTTCTTGGGATGGTTTTTGACTTGTAAAGAGCAGGGTGTGCAGGGCAGTTAGAGGTCATCTGCTCTTCCCCTGCCTCTTCCCCACTGCAAAGAACTTTGGTGTGTCACGCTTGATTCCCGTGTTGACTTCTTTCATGGGTTAGCAAGCATAGTCCAGAAGTGATGTTCTTGCAAAGGGGTGCTTACAGCTTCCTCTGTGACCTGGCAGAACCTATCAGCTGGCCAGTTTGAATATGGACAATTCTTTAAGCCACTTAAAATTGTGACCGCCTCTGTGATCCACATTTAAGAATA
>NW_008239304.1:1339768-1347150 GCF_000691975.1 Corvus brachyrhynchos | reverse complement strand
GACTGAACATCTCAAGGGTTGTCTTTTTCCATTGTCAGTGGGAGAAGGGAGAAAGGTGGGGTGAGGAGAAGAGTTCTGAAGGTGTGGTATGATATTTTTTTTCTTTTCTTCTTTTAGGTCTGTTAATAAACTTCTTTATATTCTTTCAAGTTTGGGGCCTGCTTCATGTTTCTCCTAATTCTTATCTCACAGAAGGTAAACAGTAATTAGTATTTTGGACCAAACCACTACATTGAGTTTGGGGAAGAGAAACTTTACGTGATGTTTGCTCACCTTACTTGAGTGTCTCCTCTTTTTTGAGTCAGCATGTTCTACTGGCTCTAGGCACTAGCAGAACAAAGTTTCCTCTGAAATCAGTCAAATTCTTGCAGATCTTAATCAAATCTCACCAAAGTGGAGAGTGACTGTGGAATAAGGTGGCCTTGCCTATATGTCTTAGGCTTCATATGCTAAAAGTAGACTAGCTATCTGTACTTTGAGAATAGACTGTATCTAAGGACAAAGGCAGCAAATAGAACAGAATTATCTAGCCAGTCAGACAAGCAATCCACAGGCTTCAGTGTCCTGCCAGTAAAGTCAAAGGGCATGAAGCAACACATTGCAGTAAGCCCCAGAAAAAAAAAAAAAAATCAGTGCTTGGTTAGTAGTACCCTGCTGTTGAAACAAAATGGGTTTTTTACCACTGAAAGTGCATTTTAGGAAGGACCAGTTTTCAGATCATTCTGTGAATTAAAGATTAGGATGTAACTCTACAAAAGAATATCTCTATATTCTTGCAATAGGCACAGTACTGCATGGATTAAACATACAAGCAATTTAGCAATTGTAGGACTTCAAGCATAAAACCAAAATCAGCTAATGCAAAACACAGTAGCACTGCCTTGGAATTTTCTGAAGAAGACTTGAAATGTAAAGCACCTTCCCACGAATAAACAATTTGAAGGCAATTTTCTTTTCTTCCCTCTCTTCTTTGTCTTAAGGAACAGAAAAAAAATTATTTAGTCGCCAATACAAACTAGCCCTGCTACGGCAGCATTCATAACTCTATCTTCTGTTCATTAGACTTTTTTTTTGCTGCCATCTCCAAAAAATACAATTCAGCTGCAGCCAGAGCTACAGTAGTCCCAACTCTGCCTGGTTCCCAGTAGTTCCTACACTGGATGTGAATTCTCATTATGTAACACACTCAAGCATGGGCCAAATAACTGATTTTTACAGAATAGCCTATGTGTGAGTCAACAAGAAAGGTAAACCCAGGTCAAATGCAGAGACAGCGCATGTCACTCTGCTACATGTCCAGATCCCTAAGGATCTGGACACTGAGAGGCCTGGAAGCTGTAGCTCCTCAGCCATGCAGTTTGCCTGCTTTCCCTCTTATCAGAATTCCAATGGGCTAAAGATACAGAACTATGATAAGAAGAGAGCAGGCAAATGAAAGAGAAGCATAAAAAGATGCAAACAATTTTTTAAGCATTATGGCTGTATCTCTCCAGGAAAAAAAAAAAGAAGAGAGACAATTAGGTATAAATAGGACTTTTTTCTTCTTTATTCATGACACATTTTAATGAGATTTGAAATGAGCACAGGAAGACAGAGCAAGATAACAAGGTTATCTTCAACTCTGAATCTTCACACTATTTATGATGCTAAATTTGCAGGCTATGCTGCTCACTTACATTTCCATAAAGTAGCATAATAAAAGAAAAAGAACAACTAGATGGTAGCAATTTTTCTTCTGAACTGTCCTTTCTGAAAAAATATATACAGTCCTCTGGGTTCTGATATTCGTTTTACCTCTGCAGTATAATGTCCCTTTTGTATTTTATCCCTTTTTTGTGCAAAGATAAAGAGAATGTATGTACATTCAGCCTGCTACTCCCCTAAGTGATATGACTCATTCACACAAGCATCTGTAGCCCTTAAGGGACTGTCAGTGCCTTTTCCTCTTAACTCATTAATTTTACTTTTCTGTTATACTGAAGAACTGCTAATAAAGTAACTTTTCTCAACTGATATTCCCTCTCATCTGTGCCCCTGCAGGCACCTCTTCCTCTTCAGCACTAAAAGTACAATGTGTTGAACTCTCCCCACAGATGCCATGATGGATGCATATATCTTCTAACATTCACTCCATCTTCTTGAAATATCATCTGTTTTGCAGATTGTAAATCGGGACTAATGGCAGGCAGCAGTGTCTGCAACAGTAAGAAGTTTTAAATGCTTCCTACTACTATCAGACTTACAAATGTGTCTGCTATAGTAGAGCTACAAACTGGCTAGGTATTTTCTAAAGAAATTTTTCTGAAATCTCTCAGCTGTACTTACTACATAAAATCTCATGGCTTCATTTGAATTTAGATACCTTTCCTCTGTCTTCCCAAGTTAATCTTAGCAGCAGCCTTTAAGCCATGGAGAACTAGAAAAATATATTTCACCAGTTCCATGATAGCATTAATATATCAAAAAAAAAAAAAAAATGAAGGCATACAAAGGAGAGCGTGCCCTTTTTAATGACATTTCTTCTCTGCCACTCTCACAAAGTTGTTAACAATTAAGTTTTCTGGGCTTTTAATGTGAGGTTGAATAAGTTAACAGCAGAAGAGTATGGAGTCCATCATGTTTGACCCAGTTTACACTGGTATGAGTTGATATCCCCAAGTCTTTCCCATGTTTATCAGAAATGTCAGAATTTTTACAGGTGAGGAACAAGACAACTAACACAAATATTAGTTGATTTAACAGTAAATGGAGCTTGCAATCAGTAATGGGTGACATATGTGTTCCAGAATCTCCCCTCAACCCTTTCAGAAGAGGTGTAAAGGTAGATAATATTATATTACTCAAAACATGACACACGTAATTGTAAGATTAATTGGAAACTTGAGTTCTCTCATCTCTGCTGAATGGAAAACATCCCATTTGCCTTACCAGTCTTTGATCAGCATGTCTGTCTTCTCAGAGACTAATGAGACAACATAAAAGCAACTAAAAGTTTGTATTTTAAGTAGTTTCTTTAGTGTTTCTAACACTTGTGAAACAAAGGGAGTACTAAATATTGATAATCATGTCTTTTCAAAGAGAAATAGCCATTTTTTCCTCATGTATTACTCACCTCAATTAATCTGGAGAGTAGTGCAGTGTGCAGTGATTCTTTTCTATGGAAAGTCATTTCAAGGTTTAAATAACTGAAGGTTCAGAAATTACACATATAGTAGAATGAATCAACGTAGAGTCACTTTAAAATACCACTTTCTTTGAAATCACTGCTTTTATTAAAAATAAGGCGATAAGCTACTTACTGAATATAATGGTTTTTAAAAATATGTAAACTGTGCTGATGGGATGTATCTGATTAATGGAAACTAGGTGAATGGGAAGTTTTGAGACTGTTAAGTGGCTGTACATGTCAGTGCAATATAAGGTCTGACACCCTTTTAAATCTCAAGAGGTAAAAAAGAGCAAGGATTAGGAAGATTTATGCAACACAGTAGGAGCACGTTCTGGTGAACTCATATGAAATAATTTTCTTCCACTGTGTAGAAAATGTGCAAAGAAATATTCTAAGCATCCTACATGTCTGGTCAACATGGACCAAGAAAAAGACCCAATATGTTCTGAATGTCAGTAGCAGTGTTCCTTCTAGTCCTCTACATGTAATACAGCCCCAAAAGGACATCCCAGGTGGAGCCTCAAAGATCAAAGTGAAATGCCAGTTCTTTTAGCAAAGAGCGTACCAGCCTAGACCACATTTTGAGGTCTATGCTTCTCTTAAGTGGCCTTACTGAGAACATTTGTTAAGTAGTCATATGGTCAGACTGAGGGTCCGCAGATGAGTTGTCAAGAGTGAATGCTTTGATCCAGCTATTTGCATCTTCTTTCAAGGAACAGATACTATTCCCACTCTCTTAGTATCAAAAATAAAATGACTATGTCCACATGGTAGGACAAAATGAAGCACACTAGCCTGTAATGTCCATGTCCATCCAAGACATATTTGGTGTATTTTTCTCTGCTTAAGCAGTAAGGCCAGCCAGGGCTGCATCACTGGGCAGGTAACTCAGTGGCCAGTGTTTATTGTTTGCAGTCAATTTAGAGGAGAAAAATAACTTCTCCAACATCAGATACACTAGTAATTATTCTAAGATATATATAAAGAGCACACACACAGAATATCAAGTTAGTGATAGTCTTTCAAAGTAAGAAGTATTGGATGTGTTACCTTCTGGAGGCTGGTCTCTTATTACTCGATGACCTTATCAACAAGCACTTGGATATCATCTAATAGGTAGTTCAGATGGTGAATGAGGGATATTTGTGTGGATATTGCAATGATTGGCAATTTTTTATTAGTACCCAGAGGAAACAGACATGATGAAGAGAGTAGCATGATCCCTAGAAGAAAACACAAATGGTATTTCTCAAGTGAAACTATATTAAAGCAGGGTAGCTTGTAACAACAAAACAATGACAATGAAATATAAGTAAAAAAAATTCACAGAATGTGTGTGGCACAAAGTAATTTGGTCCCAGATGTTCTTTTGCTCTGGAACCCAGAATAGAAAAGATCACTTAAATTCGTGACCAAAAATCATCAGCTATCACACACTGAAACTCATGCTAAAAAACAGACAAGCAGCTAAAATACAGTGTTTAGGTTTTTATTTTGCTGTCCAGGCTCAAATGATCAGCAATTACTGCACATTAATATGCAAAGAGCTGTTAGAAGGACAGCACAAACAAATCATCTGACAGAGTTTGTTGCCTCATTCCCTCTCACATTTTTTTAATCATCTCTATAAAGAGTGTTGGAAAACACTGTTCACTAGCTTTTATTGTCTTATACGTCAAAAAGATTTTAGATTATTTTATTCTACTTATAATGATTTGGCTTCCCCAGATTCCTTTAACAGTGTTACTTTAGGAATTAATTTAGTTTAGTGTTTTTTTCTAACTATGACCAATCAATAACACATCACTTAACGCATTATGTGAGCACTGCATCTTGGTACCCCTCTGTTTACAACACAGCTTCAACTATTTGCCAGTCATTATTAATACAGAAATGTCTAGTAGCTTATATGCCTCTTTCTTATAAACTGTGTTTGGAAAGAAAACATTAGTTAAGAAGATATTTCCATCCCTTATAGAAATAAATATCCTTTGGTGTCTTAAGCCATACGCAGTTATGTTAGATATTTATTGCCTCTGTTGTTGTGGCACAACCCTGGTGAAGAATGAGCAGGGTAAGTGTCAGTAGCATTTGAGGCATGGTAGTGCATACATGCTCCATCCGATATTAGAGCTCCATTCTGTCAGGGGCTGTAGAAAACACCTGTGGTAATAACTCTCTCATGAAGGGTTTTCAGACCGCCAGCTGAGAAAAGAGGGATGTATTACTACACTTTTGGGAAAAAGAAGCACCGGAAGACGAAGGCTAAAATTCATAATTGGCCTCAGATCTTATTTGCCCTGAGGAAAGAATCAGGCAGAGATCCTTCCCTTACCACTGACGGGGGTGGCTCCCAGCTGTAACTGTTAGGGTCAGGTGAGGTAAAGTTCATCACCATTCATTGATGAGGCTCTTTTGCTTTTGAGATCTCAGCAGGGCACACTTATCCCACTTTTGCTGAGCCTAGAGATGGGTGATTTGGGCTGGCCAAGGTCTCAGGCCCTCAGGTATTTGCAGAGGCTGAGAAGCATGAGTGAGTTCAAGAGACAGACAAGTCAGAGAATCAAATACTGGCTTACACAGATTACTGGTTAATGCAAAGATACTTTAGTGGGCTCTTCATTGAGGCACAACATACAAATCCCAGAAAGATATTAACTAGTAAATTTTATTTCCACTTCTAACCTTCACAAAGATATGCATCTTTTCTATATGTAGTCCTTATGCTCTATATCTCAGACCCAGAAGTCTTAACAAAACCACAGTCATATAGCTCACAAGAAAGAAGGTAAGCTGACTTGACAGACACAATCTATCGAACCTCCAATTTTGTAAATGTAGACCAGAAATAATATCAGCCCAGATATGCCGGAGCCACTAATGCAAGTTAAAGTTACAGCCAGTTTTTCCTTTCTTCTATCAGGAAGAATGACCAGTTTTGAATAAAAACACAAGAGGAAAGGAAAAGGAAGAGTGTGTGTGCATGTGTATGTGAGAAACAGACTTCCAAACTCTCAAGCACTCTAGTGCCTTTATAGAGCACTACAGCTATCAGCAATTTACCCTTGGAAAAGGAGCTGTCAAGTAAATGCCTTCCTATTCACATCATGTGGTACGCAAAGATTCTTAGATGATCTATGCCTCATGATTGAGCAGACAGGTCTCTTCCCTACAATCAATGTTGATGAAAAACTGATTTTTCTAGTACTCACAATCTGATGGTACTAAAATAAAATCTCCTAGATGCTCTGGTAATGAAAAATTATCTGTGTGAAAGGAAGAAAGAGTACAAAAAGGATTCCAGACTTCTGTTTACCTTTAAAACTGTAGAACCATGTATGCTACTAAGTGGCAGTTTCTCAATAATTTCACTGCATCAACCAGTAAATAAAACATCAGTTGGTTCGTCAGAATTATCACCTATCTTACATTTGTAACTTTCAGCTCTAGTTTTCCAGTTCCATGTTAAAACATGGAATAAATCTTTTATTCTGAGGTCCATTTCAATGTGGAAGGGTTAACTGAATTTACATCCCATCTCATCACATTTAAATTTCTAATTAATGATAATTAGTGAGTAAAAGAGGTAGACGTTCTCCTAAAAAAATGAAAGAACCATGATTCCTCAAAAGCATCATGAACGTCACAGGAGAAAAAACCCCAATAATAAAAAAAACCCCATCTCCTTCTAATCCTTGAGTTTTTTAAAGATGAAGTCAATACAGTTTCCCTCCTGCTTAGCGTATCAGTGCTGAAGGAGATGGAAATAAGTATCCTGCTTTCACTTACCAGACACTTGTACTCAAAGATAGCTCACTTGATATCATTATCTTTTGAAAATGTGGAAGCAAGCTGCTTGCAATCTGTTGAGAAACAAAACTGGGGGCAAATTTTTAAGAACATGGAGGTTTTTTCACCTTATGTGAAGATCAGGCAGATCCTGTGTGCTCTGTGACAGAGATAGAGGAGGCTAAAGTCACATTGTCCGCCTATGGGCAGCACACTTCAGGGTTACAGAAATGCTGGAATTTTAGCAAGTACTTTGGCTTGAGAGCCTAAGAGTGGATAGTGGAAATCACAATCAGTTTGTTTTTCAGGAAATAGCCAGTCTGATTCATGGGATGAAGCCACAAGCAGACCATGCATGAATTCATGCAGGAATTCATAAAGATGTTGAGAACCTGTGAAACAAGGAAGTTTTAGCAATTGTAGG
>NW_008239304.1:1309363-1339748 GCF_000691975.1 Corvus brachyrhynchos | reverse complement strand
AGGGAAATTTCTCTAGAGCTAAAGAAGCATTACAATTTTGTTTCAGAAAAAAATAAATTGCTGAGAGATACACTGAATAAGAATTTAAATTTACTGAGCAAATGCACCCAGAGGCACCTACCTGGCAACATCTGCTCCAGTTCTGCAGGAAGGGAAGGCCCCTTAGCTCATTCTATTTCACTTTGTATTAAATATGGCTGACATAAGGCAGGTGAATTGTGATTCAGAGTAAGAGCCTTTAGTTCTAGAATAAGGATTCTGACCACTGAAAAAATAATTTAAATCCATAATCTCACTGTTTTCACAAACTGGATGCCTTTGAAGCTTGAAAAATCTTTGTTCTTGTAGGTTAAAAATACAGATGACAAACAGAAATCTCATGGAACTAATATGGTCAATAGAGTAAATAAATTTTTAGAAGAAAACAAATATATCCGGCTAGTATAAAACCCACAAATAAACACAATTAAATAGTCAAAACTGAGGAAATAAAGTACCTTTGACTACCTCTGTAATTCCAAGGTGCCATATCACCTTTCATTTTATTGTAAAAATAACACATAAATACACAAAAATCTTTTACTTCATTGGTGTAAGTCACTGTTATACTGCCTGTATAACATTTCCTCTAGAAGGCAGGAAATATTAGCTCATTATCTCAAAAGTTATTGCACATTAAATCCCATTATGAGTAACTCCAAATTTGAAGCCTGTATGACTTTAAAGAGTCTTTTGTACATTTCTCACTAAGGAAAAACATGTATATTTATCACTTCAGAATAAAAGTCACTGAGGTATATATCACTAGAATTAGAATAATATATAAAATTTTAAATGTTGGAAGCTAGCTGCAGATGTTGCAGCACTGCTGTTCGATTGCAATGCTGGCTCAGCATGGGCTGCAGCCTGGCCAAGCTGCACCACAAAAAGCAACCATTTCTTTTCAGATGTTTAGAAGCCAGGCTCTTCTTCAAACTCTTCTTTCTTTCTGAACATCAATTCACTGCCTTGTTTCTAAACAGGCATCCACCAGCTTAAACATTCAGACACACAGTCACAGATGGTTCAGAGACCAATCTGCAATTTACCATAAGAAAGTTGAGCTGATTTAATAATGAGCATGATGAAATTTAAGTACAACCCACACTGAATGGATTAAGGAATGGCCAACTGACAGCCCTCAAAAGCATCTGTCAGTGAGGAAACCACCATAGAACAAGGATTTTTTTCTCGTAGCAATATGCAGGCTCTTCAATGCAAGTCTTAAAAAAAAAATTCACTCCTTGTACTTTTTGTGAATATTTCAAAACTGAAATCTGCACCTGAAGAAGGTCTAAGGTATAATTTAAATGTGAAACCTAAACTATGATACAAATCCCTAATCTTGCTAGGCTTAAAGAAAATCTCACCCTAGAGCTTTCCAAGCCACATTTTAACATCAAAGTTTCCAAGATATGAAAGATCTACCCTTTTTCAAAATGGACCCCTTCTAACTACTCTGATATCTATTTTTTACTTCAACTGCTCAAGCTCGAAAAGTCAGTACAGCTAAGACACATCACAGCAGCTACAAAAGGACACTCACAAAATGTAGTTGCTGCCACCCACCTATGCAAAACTGATAAACAGTTTAATGTTCGTGCTAGAGTTGCTCAACATCACATGCAAAATGCCACCCACCTATGCAAAACTGATAAACAGTTGTTTAATGTTCGTGCTAGAGTTGCTCAACATCATATGCAAAAGAAAAATTTGAACTTTAATGATTTGGTATAATAAATACCTGAGAGATTTTTCTGATATAAGCCTATCTCAATGATTATTTGTAGCTCGACTATTTTAGAGGTTTGCTTTAAGTAAGGTGTCATGTTAGCAGTAGATAATGGGTTTTATTTTTGATATCTGTGCAGTTCTGTTTCACTTGCCATCCTAACTGGAATCGAGCAAATATGACTTCTTATGCTATTTGGGGTTTTTTGGTTTGGTTTTGGTTTGCTTTTTTAATTTTCAAAAGCCTCTCATGCCTACACTGGTATAAGGTTGCAAAGTAATACTCCCTAATTCCATGGTAGCAAAGTCTCAGATATATCTAATTTGTTTTCAGAGAAAGTTTGCTCTACTCTTCTCCCTCATAAAGGACAAATGGCATCACACACAAACTATCTCTGGGCATATTTTGCTGTTTATTATACCCATGACCTTCAGAAATGGTTTTTTGATTTCTATAATCAATGTAATTACTAAATAGGGGTTTTTTTTCTTATGATTACACTGATATTTTATCAGAAGTATCTGAATGTAAGCCATCGCCAGAACACATTCTTCATAATGGTATATTCTTTTTCAGTAAACCTATATCTTCCCATTTTTTATTTTTGTGTCTGTTATCTCCCTTAAATTAGGAAAGGCTAACCAGTTATTGATATGTTTTTTGTGTATTTCATTGGAAAGAACAGATGTATAATAAATAATTTTTATTTTTATCACTAAAACTGTAGGTTCTTCATCCAGGATGCAATAGTGACTTCAAAAGTATGATTTACTGTCTGTCATTAATCTAAGGATCATAGGCACTTGTCATTTTCCTCAGATATTCTGAAACTGCATTTAATGAATATTTTAAGCACAGGTTTGTCATGATGAATAAAATGAAATAAAGCTATCCCAAATAAGGCTTAGAAGAAGAAAGAAAGGCAGTATTATTACTTACACCATCCAGGGAGGAAAAAGCCCCAAACATACAGTGAAGAAATCAGAGAAAAGAATTCACAGAATCATAGAATCAAAGAATGGTTAGGCCTGGAAAGGACTTTCAAGATCATCTGGTTCCAACCCCTCCTGCCATGGGTAGGGACACATTCCACTAGATCAGGTTGCTCAGGGCCTCATCCAACCAACACTTCACAGCATTGGGCATCCACAACTTCCCTGGGCAACCTGTTCCAGTGCCTCATAACACTCTGAGGAAAAAATTTCTTGCTAACATCTAATCTAGTCTAAACCTGCCCTCTTTCATTTTTAAACTATTGCCCCTTTTGCTGTCATTATCTACTCATATAAAAACTCCCTCTTTTTTATAAACCCCCCTTAGGTACTGGAAGGTTGCAATGAGGTCTCCTTGGAGCCTTCTCTTTTCCAGGTTGAATAACCCCAACCCTCTGTTGTGGGAGAGAGTGGGAGCTTCAGACAAAGTTTATTAGAGAACCCTCCTATTGAATCATGAGGTGCAGAAAGGACCCCCTTGTAAACTTCTCAGAAAAGAGCCTAGGGGAAAATGAATCCAATCTTAGCCTCAGACTAATGGTTCAAGTCTAAGAAATTATATAGGTTTGACTGAACCTTTGCACAAGTTTGATGTGCAAAGCAGATGATAGCAAACCAGATATATTTATATAAAAATGAATTATTTGTTATGATAAATGACAAGACAAAACATCTTAATCAGAATTATTTACTAAACTTTATAAAACCTAAGAATACGAATATAGTACAGTAGAGTACAGTATAGTATAAGATACTGCACTATATCAAAGCAATTTTATTAAAGCAAGGGCATTAAAGCTAGTAAAAAGAAACAATTATTAAAGTGGGGATTGATGTAACTCACCCATACCAAAGACCATGGGCAAAATCTCTTTCATTCACCCTGTCTTCAGATGAGAGATACTCCCACCTCTGATCACCTTTGCAGCCCTCCTCTGAACCTCTTTTAACAGGTCAATGTCTTTCTTGTGTTGAGGACCCCAAATCTGGATGCAGTGCTCCAGATGGGGTCTCCAGAGGGCAGAGTAGAGGAGAGAATTACCTCCCTTGACCTGCTGGCCACTCCTCTTTTGATGTAGCCCAGGATGCAGTTGGCTGCCTGGGCTGTGAGTGCACACTGTAGGCTCATGTCCAGCTTTTCATCCAGGAGAATCCCAACTCCTTCTCTGCAGGGCTGCTCTTGATGACTTCTTCTCCCAGTCATGTCTCAGATTGCCTCAACCCAGGTGCAGTCCCCTCCACTTGGACTTGTTGAACTCCATGAGTCTCTTGTAGGCCCACTTTTCAAATTTGTCCAGGTCCCCCTGGATGGCATCCCATCCTTCTGTTGTGTGAACTGCACCACTCCGTTTCACGTCATCTGCAAACCTGCCAAGGGTGCACTCGATCCCACTGTCTGTGTCATTGATAGAGATTTTGCAGAGTACTGGTCCAAAGACAGATCCCTGAGGGACACCTCTCATCACCGGCCTCCGCCATTGACCACAACTCCCACCAGGCTGCTGTCAGCAGAGAGGCTGCATCCATCCAGCCAATCCACTGAATATTCCATCCATCAAATTCATGTCCCTCCAAGATGGAGATAAGGATGCCATGTGGTACCTTATCAAGAGCCTTACAAATCTAGATCGCCAGTCTTCCCTTGTTGACCATTGCGATCACCCCATCACAGAAGATCGTGAGGTTGGTCAGGCATGAGTTGTCCTTAGTAAAGCTGTGCTGGCTGCCTTGGATCACCTCCTCGTCTTTTGTGTGCTTTAGCATTGCTTCCAGGAAGATCTCCCCAGCCACAGAGGCGAGGCTCACTGGTCTTCCTGTTTCCTCTTTTTAAAAATGGGAGTGATGTTTCCCTGAAAAGCACGATGTTTCTTGAGCAATTCTTAAATGTTTTCCTTATAGCTGTTCCATTCCTCCAAGGACTACCTATATATCCTATCAAAACAGCTGCATGCACTTTATACTCCATGTACGTTAAGCTTTTACTGAATGGGTTAATGATTCCAATGTATGTCTTCAGATTCTGTGTATCTATTGAACAAAAATAACAGAACTAAAGTCTATAAAAAAGGCAAGCAAGAAATATTTCATAATTCACTGTATTGAAAGCAGCACAGACAATACTTTGAGCAAGTTCTTACTGTGTCCAGGATCTTGCAAGTAGGTCACAGTTTGATACAAAAATTAACCTCTGTTCTGTGCCTGAGGCTGGACTCTGGTTGTTGATTTAATGTCTTGTTCAAACTTCATGCTTACTATTTGGGAACTGGAAGCACAAGAGGGGAGCAGAGCTGAAAGACTTTTGGCATCTTCTACTAGTTTCTTCAGAATTCAGTGAAGAAACCTACTTTCTGATCAGATTGCTTCTAATTTGAAATGGCAAAGTTTGCAATTTATTGCCAGGAATAACATTGAATAGCTTCCGAAATTTTGACAGATATTTTTCAAGATTTCTTACCTTGTAGTAAATTGAAGAGGAGACAAGGAGAGAGATAAAATAGGTGCTTATTTTGCACCTGGTTCAATATGTGGTGAGATCATTTCATAGTTCCCCTACACTTGTGAGCAGTAAGTGTTTAGTTTTGGTGACTGATCAGTGGTATTTATGCAAAAGAGCTCTACTGCATGTGATGTTGCCATTCTTTCTGGCAAAGAGTAGAAAGCAATCTAATCCTGTAAACCACATTTGTCAGTTATAGCGGTAGGATTATTCTGACCATACGTCTTCTGACCAGACTTGCAATTTTGTCCAAATTCTAGTTCTCTTTTGGCCCTGTTTTTGGGAATAGCCACTACCAACAGTGAACTACAGATGACTCTATAGCTATTTCTAACTCACAGGCATTTCAGCGATGCATTTGGAAACATGGTATCTCATTTTCTATGATAGCCAGGTTAACCATAGAGATGAGAGGCTCTCAGCTTCAGAGCAAGGAGTCACAAAGCTCTGAAATATTGTCTGCAACACTATCAATATTAAGGCCTACCCTTTAATCACGTAAGCTCCGAATATGGCTCTCCAAGCTCTACTTCAGGGAAGTACAGCCAAGTCCCAGTCTAGGAATGGTGCATATTCATCAGACTGAAATATTTCTGCCGAGCATTTGTTCCTTTTCTTCACAACAGCATCTAAGAAAAAGGGGTTAGGGTTCCTTTCACAGAGGGTGATGAATAAACACAGATGACCATGTGTGCAATGTCTAAACTCCAGTTACAATGAAGACCTGCTCAGCACATCACTAGTGAAAAAAATCCCCAGTATTTACTTCAGGGTGAATTGAGCTGTTCTCTTAGCTGTCTTGCCTGGGTCTCCATCTCACACCGAGGGAGGGTAGACACCTGGAGGCAGACAACTAAACTCAGATGTTTTAATCTTCCCCCTTCCAGTGTAACCTCATGAAACAGAGGGGAAACTGCTATAAAGAAACATCCATGGTACAAAACTACCACAGGTGCCTGAGACAAGCTGTGTCAACAGCAATAAAACTGCAGCCCCCATTGCTGCCCAGTCAGCAGGCCTCATCCACAGCCCTAACCTCGAAGGGACTGACTCTGGGGAAGCAGTTTCATTTTCCTTCCTCTGTTCTGTTAAGACTGCCAAACCCAGCCCAACTGTGAAGATGCCTTTATGACTCAGACAATTTTCATCAAAAGGGACCCAGATTTATCATGCTCATTTGGTTATTGTTATCATAAAAAACTGAAGAAACAGTGAATCACATCCAGCCCTGGCATAAAAACAGGCAGCCCCAAAATAACTATTTGGCTTGCCTCTGCAATTCAGTATGCATCCATTCATCAGTAGGCGTTGTCTGGTAGCCAGTTTGGAACTCATGGGCTGAGTGTTACAGGCCAAACCAATTTTGATTATTTATTTTTTCAAATCAGTTGCTGTGAGACAATAAGAAGTAATTTACTAAAGTCACAATGTTCTACAAATACTCCAGATATACCCCAGTCACTAATCCCACAACCCTAGTAAAAATCGTAATAGAAAAGAAAAACAAACAAAATCAGATTGCCTAGAAAGCTGCTTTTTTTTAAATCAAACACTACTGATAACTAAGTGGTCAGGCTTTATTTTTAATACTTTTCCATTATTTGAATCTGATAAGATTGGAGACCTATAAAATACGATATCCAGGAGCATTCTTTCTTGTCTACATAAGGAGAAATAAATTTTTTGCTTTTGTGTGCGTGTGTGCGTGTGAATTTAGTGTTCTGTGAATTTCCAAAAAGAAGCTCCATTAGTTCAGTAATATCTCTCCTCTTTCTATAAAACCTGGATATAAATATTCTCTGGGAATATTAGATGAACTAGAATTAGATCAAAATAACGTAAAAAAGGAAAGGTTTATTCTCTGACTTCACAGTATTCATACATATCTATCCATTTTTTTTTTTCAGAAATGACAGCTTTTTAGCCAATCCATCTTTTCTGCTTGAATCTAAAATTATTGCTTCTTCTCACCCAAAAACATTTGACAGTAACCACTGTTGCCAGCCTTGGTGTCCTTGATTTCCCTAAGACCTAGCACCCTTAGATGTGTCTAAATATATACCTGTTTGGTCAGATATATCTCTGTTTTAAGTTACAAACAGGTGTTAGAAACAAGACTAGAATTTTCTTGTGTTTCCCTTCATTATTGAATCATCTCCTTTCTGATTTGCCTTTTTCTATATTTAAAAAACTTTAATGTATACATTGCTCTGCCTCTCTAAAACACATGAGTTCCTTGCTGGTGCAAGCACGCATTCCCTTGCAATTTCACACATTAGGTTGACGTACACACTCTGCCTTGGGGACCAGCAAAACCACCACAGATCGAGGCCTTGATCCTCCTTTGGTCAAGGATACAGACTGCACTCATCAATCAAACTGTTGACTTACAGGATAAATGGGTAGGTAAGGCACTAGTAGCCATTACAGTTGTTCTGTGAAGGCAGACAGGCTGTTTGCAGGTACATCGTGAAGGTGAAAGGGTAGTAAGAAATGTCTTATCTGTGGTAGGAAAAACTTTCCAGAAAGACAGGATTTTCCACCATTTTATAGATAAAATGAAAGCATCTCTGGGCAGTAATAATACTGCCAGTAATTAAAGTTTCCTGTCTCCTTTTAACACAACAATGTTAAATTTATGTTTTGGACAAGTAATAATTAATTAATTAATTAATTAACCAAAAAAGGTAAACAGTTAGTTAAATTCTCCCCAGTTTTAATTTGCATCTATCTGTCCAGAAATGGTTCAAGAATTAATTCAGTAATGAAATCAGTTTTAAAAAAGTTATAATGGTCTATGCGCTGAACCTCACCTTCCTTTGCCTTCAAACAGAACCCGTAGAGGAGGTATCTGATAGATCCAGTTTCAGAGAGTGGATTAACTGCAATGATCTGGAGTTGGCTTGTAGCAAACTCTGAGGGTAGCAGAGCACACACAAGAACTCCTGCCCTTTTTTTTCAGTAGCCACATGGCTAAGGATCTCTGCCTAGAATCAATTTTTCAAGTGTCTGGAGGGAGAAACACTTACTTTTACATATCTAGTTTGATCATATGAATTTCATGCCCTGTACATATACTTGGATAGTTGTGTAGTACCACTTATTGCACATATATCAATGCATAAATACAAAACCACAGCTCTATGTTAAATACAAGTTCTTAAATGGAGCTGATGTCTCCTGGAAAATAATAAAATTAGCACAGTGCACCATAATACTAACCTTGGCAATGACTGGGCTTTCAACCGTGTCTCTCCTTCAGATTATACACTGAAGGATTCTGATATTTCTATTTATCTTTTTTTTTTTTTTTTCCTCCCCTGAAAATGTAAGCTGGAAAAATCAGGCTGTCAACAGTGTGAAAGACCAGAGTTGCATACAGCAGCCATTAACAGTGCACTTTCTTGTTGCCACAGGTCTCAATCCGCCCTTTGTGGAACATGGATTGGGTCCCAGTAGCTTATTTATTCCACACATATGACTGCCACACCAAGGATCAATGTGTTTCATGACTCAGTAATGATTAAATGCAGTCCCCAAAATCTGAAGATTAAAAATGCACATTTCATTAACTTTTTAATAAGTTGATATTTTGGTAATGGTTGTGCTACAAAGCATTGCAGACATACTGGATGAATGTCAAATATTAGATGATATAAAAAGAATATATGTAATTTAAACACTATTGATATCTGAGTTACGTTAAGAACAAATCCATGCACAATAATCATCTTGCATTCATCTATTAGTCTGTCCATGGATCTGTGTGGCACTCAGACTGCCTTTGATTTTGCTGCACGGAACATTTTTCATTCATGAAGTAGTACAATCTTATTAAAAATTAATTTAGAAGCATATTTAAAAATTAAATATATTTATGAATTAGGGCTCCAGTGATGCAGATCTTAGAGAATAAGTTTTCCTAAGCTGGAAAAAACAGTCGAATGTGACGATCTCTGCTTCTATCTGTTCGGCTGCAAATATTTCTGGTGACACTATCAGCAGACTAGCAGATCTCTTGAACTGAACAAATTAATGCTTTGCTCTTGTTCCTGCTGTGTTTGTCACAAACCACCTGTGCAGCAAAAAAATTACTTTTTGTCACTTTATCTTCATGACTTTGGGGTTAGTTGGTATTCTAAAAGTTATTTCTTTGGTAGTTGCAAAAATAGATGAGTTAAAAAAAAAACCAGCCCAAATCAAAAACCGCCAACCCTCGTTTCCTCTCCCAGTGGGCTCTTAGCTTTTCTCCACCAGAAACCAGAAGGCTGAACAGAAGCCAGAACAATGTCAAATTAACCTGAGAAACTTCCAGTTCTTTGTCATCCTGTGAACGGATGATTTTCAAGTGTAGTTTGATTTGGTGAGAATGGCCCACAACAACAGAAGGGGTGGCTTGTGCCAAGTTATTTCATTTACAATTAGTTTGAAATGAACTGCCTAGACAAAACCACGTTTTGTTTCTGAATTTGTATTACCTGACATGTAGGACTTTACAAAAGGTGACTTGCACAGAGTACCAAGGAGAATAAAAAAGATTCAGATTTTTACTAGCTGCAACCAATGCCAAAATTTTAAATTAAAACTGAGATATATAAATTAAACTGAGATGTATATGTAACATGATAACTTCAGGAATATGGGTCATGTGTGAATTTTAGGATTGCTTACACAAGGAGCATAACACAAAGGAGTGAGGAGCAAGAGCTGATATCCTCATGATGATCATACAAAGTAAATGGTTCCTTGTAAGGAAAGAACATAAAGGCCTTTCCAAACTGGAGATTTGGGGCTGGATTTGGTCATTCTGTGTATATTAAGAATTATAATAACTTTATATTATATTTATATTTTACATTACATTACATTAATTATGTTAACTCACAAGATTACTTCTGTGGGTCTACATATTCTTTACAATACATGTTCAAAAGCACTCAAGCAAAATTATCATATGAAATATGCACGATAATCATGTAAGTGCAGATATGTGAGAATTTTGTTGCTTTCTGTGTCAGGTTAGAATACAGGAAGAATGATCTCATGGGGGTTTTTTTAAAGCAATTCTGATTCCAATCTTTTCCAAAAGTTGTGAAGTTAAAGATGATTTGGGAAGGGTGGGAAAATGAGAACAAAACTGTCATAACAGTCTTATACTGCAATACTCAATTTAGAACTATCTGGAAGAACAAATAATGTCTCATGAGATACAAGAATAAAATTCCAATTTTAATTCCTTACAAGAATGTTGAGAAAGAGACACATGGTGTCTTCCCTCTGGGCAACATATTCTAGTGATTAGAACAAAATCTCTTCTGGTTTAATCAAGCTTTTTTCCCTAAAACGTATAACAGTTCTTAATGAAGGGTGGACCGTGCACCACTGTGGCACATACTGGCTTAATTTAACCACAATATGTTTTGAAATGCTCTTGTGTTTCCAAATGATAAATACCAAAACCTGAGGTTTTTCTCCCCAGTGTCTTCCTACAACTGTCTTATTTTTTACCCTAAGCTAGAGAAAGTCCTGACCGTAATGATCTCAGGTGACACCATGCCAAATCCTTTCCCAGTGTATCTGAAGCGACATGACAGTACATTACACAGTGAAGTAGAAGTTACCATCATTGTGACCTGATGAAACCTAAAAAGAATGCTTTAGCTTTTATATTATAGATTATTCTGACTTTTAGATAGATAAAAGTAGAATACTTTGATCCAGCATTTTCATTTGCTGTTATCCAGAGAATAATAGGATGACAAAATTACTCCCTAGAATTTTTTCATAACCCCAATAGACAAAGATATAAAAATACACTCTGTGGGCATTTTGATATACAAGACATCTATAACAGGATTCAAATGCATTGTAAAGTAGAAGCATTTATATTTCAATTTTGGCATAAATTGATTGTACCTAGGAAGAAAAGCAACTTTATTTTAAATCTATAACTATATTTTAATCTAATGTGGACCTTTTTCAAAACCAACTCCTATTAGTTGAAGGCTGAGCCCCTCAGACATTATGCATCTCAGTGAACCTCACAGGCTTTAATGGGATCATTTGAATATGATGACTATTTCAAGGTGAAGAGGGGTTAAAGGAACAGGTCTCAGATATATGCAATAAAGAGGACACAAACAGAAGAAATACTGCAGAATAAATTTTTCTTCATAATATAAAACTTTTTTATATTACCTGAAAATTTTGATTTTGTTTATCAATACAGTCGAACCAGGAAATATATTTAGAACCCTCTATTTCTGACCTCATCCACACTGATTTCACACCAACGTCATTTCATATACTTTAATTGTATTATTTTTGTTTTTCCTCATTGCAGACAGTCAGACCTAAACCCTTATTATCCCTCCAAATAAATTGCTCATTATTTTAACAGCTTCCTGCAGTCAGTTTCTCAGCATGTATCACATTCCTATTTCTTAAGATAGAAATGTAAAGCAGCTGGGGGTCTGCCTGATTTAACGTCCAGATTTGCTTAGAGGAAGCAAAGATGATTTTATGTTTCTCTGTTCACTGATGATATGTGGCCTTTTAGCTTCTTCAACTATATTTAGAAGGACTTATCAGGCAGCATTACTGAGAAAAGAAACACAAACTAAGGCCAAGTCTCAAACAAGGTAATCAAAGTTACTCACGTCCTGCTGGGGAACTTCAAACACCCCAACATCTGCTGGGAAAGTAGCAGAGGGAGCTGGGCAATTCAGGACACTCCTGGAATGCATGGAGGATAACTTCTTGAGCCAGCCAATAGACAGCCCAACCAGAGAGAATGCACTACTGGATCTGACCAACATAAGGCAGGAAATTGGGAACATCAAGACTGGAGGCAGCTGGGGCTGTGGGGATCGTGCATTGGGGGAGTTTGCAGTCCTGAGGGATATGGCTCAGATAAGGTGTGAAGTTAGGCCCCTGTACTTCAGGAAAGCAAACTTCCAGCTCTTCAAGGATATAGTCAATAGGATCCACTGGGAGACTTCCCTCAGGGACAAGGAACTGGAAATAGCAGATCTTTAAGGAAGCCTTCCACAGAGTGCAAGAACTGGAAACTCTCACAAGCAAAAACTCAGGCAAGAGACCAGCATGGCTGAGTAGGGAATTGCCGGTCAAATTAAAGGGGAAGAAGCAAAAGCACAGGCAGTGGATGCAAGGAAAGGTACCCTGGAAGAATATAGAGATTTATATCTCTATAAAGTTGGTTGTATTTATATCTCTATAAAGGTTGGTTGTATGGGGGTGAGGAAGACCAAGGAGAAGCTGGAACTGAACCTGGCAAGGGACGCAAAGAATAACAAGAAGGGCTTCTATAGGTATGTTAACCTGAAAAGGAAGATGAAAGAAGGTGTAGCCCCTCTGAAAAACAACAGTACCAAACTGGTAACAGTGGATGATGAGAAGACTGAGGTAATCAACAACTTCTTTGCCTCAGTCTTCAATGGCAACCTCTCTTCCCACACCGCTTGAGAGGGTGAACAGCAAGATGGTGACTGGGGAGCAAAGTGCTTCCCACTGTAAGTAAAGATCAGGTTCATGACAACCTGAGGAACCTGAATGTACATAAATCTGTGTACATAGAGCTGTGAGATCTAGCCTAGAATCCTGAGGGAAATGGCTGATGTTGTTGCCAAGCCACTCTCCATATTTGAAAAGTCATGGCGGTCAGGTGAAGCCCCAGGCAACTGGAAAAATGGAGACATTGTACCCATCTTTAAAAAGGCTTACATTTTAAATGTATTAGTGGTCAATCTAATCCCTGAAAACAGATATATGCATACTTAATTTCAGCATACGTAATCCTGAATTAATGAGTGTTTGGGAAGATGATGAAATATTTTCATGTCTTAGAAGGTTGAAGTCTGGATAATGAACCACTCAAAAATTCAGTATTTTATCCCCTATTTACAAGATTGTAGCAGTATCTTATTTCAAGTGTGAAAACTGAATTATAAATTAAAAAAACTACAGATGAAAAGGCAGGCCAGGACATTTGGGGAAAGATGCAAAAACTGAAAATCTCAGCTCCTAAATACTTTACTTGGAAATCTAAAAATAAAAAGCCCATATAGAGCTATATAACTTGAAAACATAAGTTAAATTTTTGCATATTTTTGGCAAAACACAGCAATTTAACTCATTAAATATGGCATTTGACTTACACCAAAATCCTAAGAAAGACAAGGCTGCATTTTTTGACCTGTAAGTTGCCTACTTTCTAATGCTACAGACTGTCTAGAAAAAAAAGGAATTATTTTCAATTTCTTAATAAGTTTCCATGTGAACAATTTGTCTAAAATAACACCTTCACCTAAGCCAAATCATTTTTGGATTAAATGAAAGTGAAACACATCCTTTCTACAGTTAGTATAGGACCTTGTCTTTTTTGTTCCACATGCAGAATCTCTACTACAATAATCAGTACACACTATGGAACAGAATCTAATAAGTCCAACAAAGAAACAAGATTATTATGTCTTAACCGGTTTAAAGGGATTTTAAGTGCTCCTGCTGAGCACTTAATGCTTTGGACTAAGTCTCCTGCTGAGGTATTTTGTCAGCCAAAGATAGAATGGGAAATGCGGCAATGTTTAATTCTATTTTGGCCTCCTTGTTCTGTCTCAGAGTGGGTTACGTGCAGCAGTTCTGGTACAAGATACTTTGGTAATACCGTGTATTGATACACCGATGCTACAGTGGATATGGATGAATGTGTCCATGAGAGATACACCCATAGCAAAGGAAGATTAGGAAATGATCTCGCCTGCAAGAACCAAAATCTACCCTACTGCCCAAGTGTTGGTTTGCTCTAAGGCTTCTGCTTGGACCCTGCACCTGGCTCTCTCCAGAGCAGTTAATTTAAAGACACCGTGCAAAAGGTCATAGGAATGTCACAGTGTGACTTTTAGATCCCTCCATGGTGTACATTTATCACAGTTTCTACCTGTGGGCAGAACATCTTAGAGTCTAAAAACCACCTTCACAAAACACCCTGGGTTTGATCCAAAGTACTTGAATCAATGTAAAATCTGAAGATTCCAATAAGCTTTGAAAACAGAAGCCGATCTTGTGTCACATCTAAGCCTTCTCTAGTTTCTGAAACAGATCTGTGTGTGTCGTACACACTAAAGGATAAATCATACACTTGTGCAGACTAGGGGAGGGTACCATAAGAAAGTAGGAAGCTTGTGGCTTTCCCAGAAGCCCTGTCTATCTGCTCCAATAGCAATTCAGTGCGAAGTACGTGATTCCAGCACTGAGTAGAAAGCCATTCTGAAGACAAAATGAACCAGGCAGATAGTCCCAGAGGCATGATTTTAAACAAAGATAGGTTTTGCCAGCCAAACCAAGTGAAGCAAACAAATGAACTCAAACTGACAACCCTCATGACAGTAACTTCTAAGTTTTGAGAGTTAATCATGCTGCATTTTGACAGATCACTGATGAAATCTCTCAGATTTGCCTTGTCAGTCATTTATTAGCAGACATCTAATGAACAGCGTATAAAGTAGGCTTGTTAAGTATAGTGCCTGCTGACAGTTCAATTTAAAAGAAGTGAAGGGTATACAAAATTCACTCCAGAGCAATTGTCAGTTTTTCCACAGGAGAAGCCTACTTTGTGTTAACAGTCTGTACAGGTCTGGTAGGGATGTTCTCCATCTGTGTGACCCTGGCTGCCACAGGGATACAACACCACTTAGCAAAGAAATGGTCAAGCACCCAGGCGAATATTACTGGAATTATGACATTACGATATGAATTTCCTTGCTTAGGAAAAATATTTAAAAGATACACCCTGAGGTGTATCAGTTATATTTGAAACTGATTTTATTCCAATTTTTTATTTTACTTTATTTAAAATATGATTTATGAGAGGAATTATTATCCTCATTAATTTAAGCTATCTCTTTTCCCAACATAATACAGCATGTAAATAACATCTAGCATTAAATTTACAACATAAAATGCATTTTTATGAGATGTTTCCTATTGACTTTGGAAACAAAATACAACAAAACCAAAAAATCCTTGCTGAATGTTCAAACCTTTAAGGAAAGAGATTAAAGCAGATTCAAAGAAGACTCCATCAATATTTTTTATACTGAAATTTTATCGACTCACACACAAATACACAGGCCCATAAAAAAACCAGCATTGCAAAAAAGCACAGTAAGACAAAAGGACTGAAATGCAAATAGAAAAGCTTATTATGAGAAATGGATAAAACACCTTTTTTATTTTTTTAATATATATTCTGAAGGACTACAGTTTTTGTCAAGGAACCTTAAAGGTTTTCACTTGCAGTCTTTCAATTTTTTGACCTATGTTGGTTTAAAAAATTGAAACTCAACTAGTTTTACAGTTATATCTCTCAATCAGGATATCACACTCAGGGACAAGTGAGGCAAGAGCAGATCAACTGTTTGCTGATGGGCAGGCCAGACTACGACTAAAGAACTTTTGCCTCTCTTCACAAGGTCTTTTTCAATCCTTTTTGTTGTTTACCTGTTACTTGATAAACTTATTATGGTTATGAAGTCAGATGAATTGCTGTCCTTCATCATGACCTTCGAACATGGCATGGGACCAGACTGGTGATAGAAGACTGGAAGTAGAATAAAGGCACATAGAATAAAGGGGCAAATGAAAAATACAGAAGGGATTTCAGCTCAGCTTAAACTAGGCCAAGTTTAAACTTAAACCAAGAGGAGATGCTCATGAAGAGAAGCAATCATTGTAAAAGCACGATGATGGCCCTTCCATGTTGTGTTTTTTTAATAATCAGCTAAATTAAATAGTCTGCAGTGGCTTTCTAAGAGGAAGAGCTGCATGGTTTTCAGACTGTGATAGGAAGAATACTAATTTCCTGAAAAGCTTGAATCTTCAAAAGGTATCTCTTTTGTATAAGAAAGGAATAAAAAAGGGAGAAACTTTTAAAAGCCTATGTGGATTTCAAACTACTGTTTCTAATGTCATGTTGAAAGGTTCAACTTATGCAAAGAGTCCTTAATTCTAACAGTGATTCTAGTGGTGTTCAGAGATTGATTACAAGATTTTAAACACGTTAATGTTAATCATGATTACTAAAATAAAAATATACAATAGGTATAAAAGGTTTCATAGGCTCATGCTGTATATATAGATGTACTTGGGAAACTCTAAATCCAAGCTTAAAAGAGAATATCTGGCATAAGATGGGGGGAAGAGTGTATATTTGGCAGTAAATGATTAACACCATTACTTAGAGGAAAACAGGTATACATATAATTCAGTATATTCAATTACTATTTTCTTGAGGAGTTCTGTCTGGTGTCTGAAAATAATTAGCAGTTTCTTATCCATTTTCATACTGCAAATCAAACCACTGAGGTGACTCATGAGTCTGCAGGCCTTCCTAGTGGTCTAGGATTCCTTTCTGAAGCTCAGAAAGCTTACTAGTAGCAGTTACACCCTATTACATGTAATATTTTCAATATTGCTAAAATTTATGCATTTAATAAGTGTTTGAAGTAAGAGTGAGGAAGGATATTTTATGTAACTTTAGGCAGAAAGTTATATCTGAAATCTTAATATAGATTTTTCCCTGCAGACACAGGGATATGTTGCATGAAAAACAAATGCTGAACAGTAAGGGAATAAATACTGCCATACAGAGAATCCAAAGAAGTTTCAGCTGTTTCAGTGCTTAGTATGCTTCTGAGAATCAGCATCTAGTAACTCAGATCCTGAAGCTAATCTTTCTTCCCCCACCCAATCTTTACTCATACATAGAGAAAAATGATCTTTCTTCATACCTCTACAAGAACTAAATATGGATGAAGTCATAGCTGAGTCAAGACTTCAGTATGTGTTCCAATGAAATATGAAATACTTTTAAGAGGTCCCTT
Organism: Corvus brachyrhynchos; assembly: GCF_000691975.1. NCBI lineage: Eukaryota > Metazoa > Chordata > Aves > Passeriformes > Corvidae > Corvus > Corvus brachyrhynchos. The sequence goes on along the minus strand of NW_008239304.1, from coordinate 1,322,585 downwards.
ACCACAGAAGCTCCTCAATCTGATAAAGAAATCCTACAAAAAAATCCCCTTCAAAAGGAAAGATGTTGGCTCTGACTCTACCTTCAATTCAAAGGAATCCATCAATACACAGCTGCTCCACCAAGAGTCACTGAATGCTGGCCAGAGCAAGGTTTCCTGTGAAAAAGTCAAGACTGTGCAGGGACATCTATCTGATGGCTGAACGCATCTGTCATCTTCTGCAGGACTACCACCTCTGCCTACTGTCAAAAAAGGAAACAGGTAAAGCCCTGTAATAATCAGTTATTTCCTTAGAGTTAGAGCTGTTTGTGAAAAATACTGCTCTGTAATCTAAGAAAAGTAAAGTATATTCTCCAGCATTTCAACAGCAGCATCTGCATCTGTCTGCTATACATATTGGAAGTTCATAGAGGTAATTGCCTGTATCATTTGCAAACCTATAAGCTGAAAATGATGAGTTAAGAGAGATGTGTATTCAAGGGGGGGGGAGGAAGGCCTTTTAAAATGTTGTTTTAAAAAGAATACACATTTTAAAATAAAGAAGGAGTCATACGAACTTAATTGTATATAGAACTATTTGAAACACTTTGGAAGTTTCAATAAGCATTCACTGATTTCAAACAGAAAGTCATCTGCAGAGCTGCTGATCTTGGAGAGGACCAGAAAAGTGACTATCTAAATTCCTCAAAAAATATAAAAACAACCCAGTAAAAATTACTGTGCTCACAGAAAGATAAAAAGCAAATTGAATGGACATCAGCAGCCAATCTCATAAGTATCCAAACAGTAATTTAAATATCTACCAACTTCACTGCCTGAGGAGGCTGCCAAAGCAGAAATTCATTTGTTAAAACAAATACTTCAGACAGTTTGATAGCCAGATCTGTGACAGCTGTGACAGTCCAATGACTTAAAAACAAAAGGAACAAGAAAGATATGGCACTTAATCAAACTTATCAAGAGTAAAACACATTTCCCTACTTTGATACTTTAAAAGGACTACAGAGGCCCCAAGTTTTTTACAGCAAATGTATTTTTCATCCTGAATGTTGTCATTCTGAGGGACAAACTTTCAGTGAAGTCTTTCCTTCTACAAATACTTGTTGCACCTAAAAGATCAGACTAAAATTATTGATTGTTGATGCATTTCAGAAAATCAAATAAGCTGATGCAGTTGCGGTGGGGTGGGTGTATCCCATCCCATCTGAATCAACAGCAGGTCTGAAAAGTCTCAACAGCCCAGAATGGTGGGACGGTTAAACTCTTCACTGGTCCTTGAGAGACTTGCATGTTCTTAGACACTTGGCTACTGTGACTTGATCACAAAATTTGGTATCAAAATAAATGACAGATTTGGGATCAGGGAATTTATTTTGGTTTTGACCGGCTTCAGACAGGTAGGAACCATGGGACTCACATAAGGATGAAAGAGATCTCCCTCCTGACCTGTCTTTCCAGGGCTCTGGCACTGAGAGCACTGCAGTCTTCTGTGCTGAGCCTGCAGCACCCCACAGCTCAGTCTTCTACAGATTGAAATGGTTGAGATCAGCTTAAAATCTTCCGTTCCATACAGTGGTGCAAGGCGTGTCACACAGGTGGAGGCTGAAGAGTGTGGTACATACGAACATGGGATGGAAATTTGGGATGCCTACAGCCCTGGTCTTTGGGATACCTCACAATCCTCACATTGCCACTGTAGGCCAGTAAAGAAAAGGAGCAGGGGACACACATATATAAGCTACCACAAACTTAAGAAATATTACTCAGAGTGCTTAAATTACTCTTTTATGCACATTTCAATTTCCATTTATTAATGGCAAATAATGACTGACACATGAGAAATTTCTGCAGAGCAGAACTCTTGAAAAATAGTCATTCAGGTTCTTAGGTTCATTGTGAAAGATTTCAATCATTGCTATCATCACTGTGTGGGCTATAAACAGTAAATCCAGTTAACAGGAGCATAGAAAAGGTCAGAACACTGAAGAAAATGTTTTCCTTTCATATTTACCTCCAAACTCAGACCTAGCAGTAACTTCAGGTTCATCATCTTATGATGGCTACCATAAAATAAGCCCCATCATACTTCAAATCATTCAAACACATATCAAAATACAGATGTAGTGGAATAGCAGAGTAAATTATTTTTTTGCTACTCAGTCTGTGATGCTCTAGTTGGCAATAATGATATTTACGGGATATTTTTCAGGACTTTATCCCAAGAGACTAAAATATGTATAGCACTAAAAACACCACTTCCCTTTCAGCCTTCATACTCAGGAAATCTTCTTTGGTACATCTCCATTCTAGTGTGTATTAGTACACACTAATGTACACTGTAGTGTGTCACATTATGGTGACAACAGCTCTGCCAGCTAGCTCAATTATTTAAGGAAAGTCATACCAGTGTGTCTACTTTTGCTCAGATTTGTAATCCAGATTTATTTATTTTTCTAGATAAAATATAAAAGCACCTAATTTCCCATTCAGCAGCTTCAGTCATTTGCAGACAACTGATTTACTTGTGGATTATACCAAACCACGCAAACAAACAGGGCTTTATAGTTTGACTGACTTCATACGGGTATTGCCAAGTGGATAAATACGACATATTGTTTGTTTCTGGTTTTAGACTTGTTCCCGTCACTTTTCTGGTTTATATGTTTTCCTTTCAACAATGAAGTTCAGCTACTTTCACCATGTTGGCTGTTATTCATATTTGGTTACCTGCAATGACAAATACTGCTCAACTATGCCTCCATAAAATTGTCCATGTGGGTTTTGTAACAAAAGCAAAAAAGGTTCAGAGACAAATGATTTAGTCTCTACGGCTCTTGGAAGTTGGTCAGCCTTTGACTGCTGAAAGATTAAAGGAAATGCATCTTTCTCTGAGTAATGAGTGAGGAGGGAAGAATCTATTTCTTAAAAGTAAAATGTTACCTAAACTATGGATCAGCTCAAGAAGGGGTTTCAAGATGCAGCCTTGTAGGAATTTGATAGATTTCACATCATTGGCTGACCAATTTATCTTCTTCCAGCCAAAACAATGTTTGTAAACTGTACTGCCTGGTGACTGATGATGCCAAGGGCAAACAATGAACAGAGAATAAGAGAAGAGATGAAAAGAAGCTCTGCTGGCATAAAGAGAAGAAATGGTCCTTCATCATCCTATCAGGCCTATGGCTTTGCAAGTTATAAATCACTGTCCTCTGCCTCACAGCCTGGGATAAGCACAGCAAAATAAATTCATTAAAATAAAGCGTTCAGAGTACTGCATGTATTTTGATGTGGTAACAGGTTTGTTTTCCTGACAGCTTTACAGAAATGCCTCTTTTGTTGGAATTGATCCATGCAGATATAAACTGAGCTGAGTTCATGATATATATTAATATCTATGCAACGAGAAATGTGAAGCACACTTTATTTGATAGTGTAAATCAGTTTCAATACCAGTTTGAACTAAACACTGCTTTTTCATTGCCTCTATGCCAGACTCAGAAGACAGGAGCACTCTACTGGGTCTCATTTCCTTTTGAATAATGCAAACCAAATGAAGATTGGTTTATGATTTGCTGCAGTTTGAATGCCTCAAAGTAAGTTTAGTAAGAGAGTTACTGACTTCAATTGTCTGGTTTGCAATCAGGGTATTATTAAAACTAACTGTAAAGAGGGCTCTGGACCTTTAATTTTTACTATTAGGGAAGAATTGCTCTTTGATGTGATTCATATAACACTGTTATTTATAAACGTATATGTATTTATTTACACCTACTAATAGAAGAGATTCTTAATTACTGATGATAATGCATGGCTCTTAATTGAATGGTGTATATCAAAACATTTACACGCCCGATGAACAGACCCTTTTTTGTATTATTTCTCATGGTTTCCATGCATTCAGAATTGCAGTCTGTAAGTGAAAAGCAGTTTCAAGGCAAATTGTCTCGACATTAACTCTTGTTTACATTGCAATATGATTTGTATATATATCCATCAAGTAAACCTAAAATTAACTGCTTTGGCAAAATTTGTCAAGAAACTCCCCTCATCATGGTATAATGTATCTATCATACTTACGGTTTCTCATTTCATATGTCAGGAAAAAATTAAACACTGCTGTAAGGACATTTAGTTTTCTTGTGAAATAGCTTTCTTTTGTGTATTTGATCTAATCTGAAACAAAAGACACAAGAAACTCAGTGTGCGGGGTCATAAATCATTAACACTGATTAATGAAACTCCTCTGTCATTAAGCACCCATATTAATATTCAAATTAAAATAAAAATGTTTGACTCTTCAGTTAGTGTTTTCATAAGAAAATATATAACTAAATTGCCTATAATATAGGAATTGAGAGAAAGTTGAGAATAGGTTGAAAAACATCTCCTACTAAAACCACAAAGCAATTGGCAAATACATTCTTACATGTTAGTTTGGAATATATATTGTAATAATATTAACATTTTATATTATGGGTATCCTTACAAAAACCTCTGCTGACCCACACTGAAACTTGCGGTAATGTAGGCTTCAGGAGTACACATAAAAAATACTGATCTTTCAGACAAACTGTGCCAAATCACCCAAAGTTTTAGGAGGCTTAGATGGAAAATATTCAATCTCTCATAAGCAATTAATTTTTTACTGTATGCATGTCCTTTGTGTGGCTACTTCTTTATTTAGTTACTTCCATTTTATTTTGCTCTAATTGTTTTCATTGAAATGGAAATAACACTGCTAATGAACTACTAGCTCTGGGCTTCAGATTACCTGTGTTCCCAGAGGGCCTTTGAAGTTCAAATATGGGCACTTGTTCTGAAAATCTCAAAATATGGTGCACCAGGGGACGCAAGGTCTGACGCAGAGCTGTTTACACAAAGACTACATTACATTATATGATGCAAGTGCCTGAGGTAAATGGTATTTCTGGTGTAAGCCCAAAATGTACTTACCTACTAAACACTCCTCCCCACCCCAATGAGCTCTCCTCTGAATAAACGGGAGCAACAAACAGAAGATTTAGTCCATAAGGTCAATTAGGTCATAACTGACTAAAATCACAATGCCTCTAGCAGACATTTGTTGTACACAGAGCAAAGAAGGATGCTCTGTAGCCTACCACAACAGAGAAGCATTAACTCAAGCCCTTTCAAAGAATGAAGTAATTTCAGAAAGCAAGCTGGTTACATGACTTTGTGATGAGTCACTACCTTGAGCAGAGCTAAAAATTCCCCTTGGTACAATGATGCCCCATAAAGTCCAAAAGCCTAGCAGTGTGATGGCTAAAATGACTGGATGGAGAGGGGGCAAAAGGGGTGGACACCTACGTGCTGCAGGGGAAAGGGAGGAGAGAGAAGGACATCAGTTATCTGCAGGTTCTAAGAAATCTAAACTGCTTAATCACAATCTCTACCATACATGATCAGAGTGCTAACCAGTAACCAGCAGGAGGAAAACTGGCATGGCTGTGTCTCTTTGAATTAACAGATTCACTCTGGAGAGAAACACTTAACTCAAAGGCATGCAAAACCCGTGGAAAGTTTCAAATGTGGGGAGACTTATGAGATGCTAGTGGGCATCTCACAGAAGCCAAAGTAAGACATTGTTAGAGCTCCTATGAGATAATGTCCAACAGCATGGGATATTTCTATATCACTCCCCTTCTAATCCAAGGGTAAATGTTTGCCAGGATACCAGCAATCCCCAACTGGTTGTAATCCAGAGAAACAGAAAACTCTTCCATATAGTTATGTAAAAACATTTCGTTCCTCAAGACTTGGAAAGGCTGGGAGAAAAATCAATGGGAAAATGTAAATAGAAAAATGTATGTGAATCTCAACACAAGCTACTTTGGGATATTTGGAGGCTGATCTAATCAATCATAGTTCCCCCACCCCAAAGTGATAAGTGTAGTCCAAGCTCTTCTGGTTCAGTACAAAGTAATGAACAGCTGTTAGAAGTACAAGAAGCATTCATCATGAATTGAAAAGAAGAAAAAGATTAAAATTAAGAGAAATTAAATATTCTAAAGCAAATTGAGAAGGGTGGAAAAAAGAATGAAAGGAAATCTTATGAAAGCACAGAGAACCAGAGAAACATCCCCAGTGACCTAAGATCTTTAGCAGGTGGCAGCAAGATGTTAATAATGACAGCATCAAATGTTTAAAGTTCAAGTATGATAGCTGAAAATCACATCAAATTTCGCAACCATACAAGTCTTGTGCTGCAAAATATTCCCCCATGCCCCAGAGCCAGGAGTGCTGCACCTTCTCACTCTTCCCTGCAGACAGGAGGTGCAATCCAGTGTCCAGGCAGAGGGCTCCCACCATAAATAAATAGGGCATGGATGGGTTGTGAGCATAGTTAGCTGTAGTTTTCTCCCTCCATGATCCTCTTTCCATGACTGGAAACTAAGGAAGTAGTTGTGTGATGGATAGGGAATGAGGGGTTGGTGATAAATCATTTTGGGGTTTTTGTTGTGTTTCTGGTGTAATTTTATAACAGGGAAAGAACCTCAGTAATTATTCTCATTTTAATAGGATGTTTACATAAATATTGAAACATCTCACTAAAAACAATGAGTCTGTGTAAGAGTATTACTTCTGTGAGCAGAAAATCATATTAATGGCATGGAGGCATCTGCTTATAGAGGTGGCATTAGAAAATTATTAATATAACAAATACATGAGACCAGAGAGTATATTTGAAATACCTTCAAATTAGATAGACTGTTTTCTGCCTACATGAGTGGAATCTAAACTACTGAACAATCTAGTTGGCCTTTAAGTTATTGTAAACATCAAGACAGAGCAATTCTCTTGCTCTTCAGTAAAAAACAATAGCCTGGCAGGCTAGGACTCCATCACCTTTCCTGGGCTGATTAAGACCTTACCTCTGTATGGCATTGTTACACTTCTCAGTTGGAAAAAATTTAAAGGGAATAAATATGATATCTCATCATTATGCCCAGTTTGATATTCTGGATCATCCAAGCTTGTTTTCATAAAGAATTATCGACATAATTATTTTCTGAACAAAAATCTGTATGAAGAAAGTTGTTTTCTTATTCTTCTCACCATGGATCAGTTCATCCAGAAAAATTATATGTAATTTCCTGTCTAATAGCTTGCTCCCCAATTATATTTTTGACCCTTCCAAGCTTGTTTTCATAAAGAATTATCGACATAATTATTTTCTGAACAAAAATCTGTATGAAGAAAGTTGTTTTCTTATTCTTCTCACCATGGATCAGTTCATCCAGAAAAATTATATGTAATTTCCTGTCTAATAGCTTGCTCCCCAATTATATTTTTGACCCTTCATAGAAAGGGAGGGGAAGGCAGGAAGGAAGGAAGGAAGGAAGGAAAACATCTTGGAACTGAGGTGACCTCCTTATCGTACAGGGGACACAGAATTACTGTAATGTAAATAACTTTGTGCCATCCACACATCAGTGACCTCTCCCCACACTCTTAGCTATCCCAGACCTAAATTCCACCTACTTACAAGCTTTATGTCTATTCAATGATCCACATCTCTCATTTTGTTAATAAATCAGAGGGAAAAAATGAAATTTGTAGTCCTAGTGGGAGTCAGAAAGAGCACATTCATGATTTCAAGGAATGCTCATTTAGCACATTTGGAAGAAATATTTCAAGAAACCTGGCTTTACAGGACCCACAGCACATTCTTTCCTACATTTTATTCCAACTTCCAGCATCTTTTAAAAGCCTTTTATGAACATTTCTAAACTCAGAAGGAGGGTAATCATCAAATAACACTATAAAAACATTTTCACTAGCTTTCCTCGAGTAACAAAAGAAATACTAATATACAATAGAAATGTGCTTTCCCCCAGTGTTTTATTTATTTAAAAGTATTCCTTGTTGAGTTCTGTCTGTGTAAAAAGTAATATAAAGTAGTATTTAGAGGATGGGTTTCTAATTCCATCAGACAGAAAACACAAAGGCTCAGGTCCAAATCTAGTATTTTCAGGTTTTTCTCATAATTGATGTATGTTTAGATATAGGACTGAAGTTAATGTCACAGCATTATGAATCAATATTAACTAAAGTGAAAATTAAACAACTAACATTAGGCCAACAGTATGATACAAATTGGAAGGTAAGGTTTTATGCAACAGAAAAAGAAAGAAAATTACTTTTTAAAAGGACTTCAAATATATTTTTGAAATAAATTAATACAATTTTAAATCCCATCAAACTGTAGGGATTATTTTAAATTAATCTTTTAAAATCCACTTTTAAAAATCCTTCTAGATGTAATCTATGGCTGAGATAAAACCCAATTCCATTTTATTTTTTTAGTTGTTTATTTTCCTAGCAAAACAGACTATTCTATTTTAGATCACATGAGCTGCTATTAGAGTCAATAAATAATTATATTTTTTATGCAGGAGGGGCTTAGTCAGTCCACATCATCTGTGGTTTATCCAAGGGGATTAACTATTTATAATCAAATCCAGGTGGATTAATCATGCCCTGGATAGGAAGACTCAGAGCTGGCTCTGTGCAGAGCCAGTCAGGTTGTCTGGGCTTCTTAGGGCAGGTGTAGTCTCTGCTTCCAGGGCACATCACCTACAGGAAAAGGTTCATCTCTTCTGCATTGTACAGAATTTATCAAGCCACACCCAAAGGCCCAAACTAGTCATATTCACTGCAAATTAGTTATCTTGAGCCAATGAAAGTATTGAAAAATATGATGCAGAGACATGGGTGGTCACATGAGGTCAGCTTGGGTGCTGTAGGTTTTACCAGTCCCCCTTCAGATGCTTCTGCAGCTCAGAGCAGCTGTGCATAAAGGACAGAGACAAACCTTGGCTGCCGACTAACAAAACACCGGCTACAGTTGTTGCGGATCACACAGCTTAGAAATTCAGTGTTTCTTTTGGTACTGTCCTCTCTCATTAAGTGACATAGTCAAATTCATGAAGTACTCCACTCAGCTATAACCTCGATGCTACAGGAGTAGAGCACTGTAGGCTTTACAGGCTGGGTGCCTCTGAGACAGCACCATGTTACAGCTGTAAACACAGCAAGCCTGAGCTCCGTGTGTTGGAGAGAAAGACCAAAGTCTTCCTGAGCTGTATTTCTTTCCTCATAGCTGTACAAGGACTGTCTACAAAATCTACCACCATCTTTAGCTCTGCTCTCATTTTCTGCCCTGGCTTTCCTATGATGATTTGGAAAGAAGAAAAAAAGCAAAAAATCAGGTAAGAAATAAGAGTTAAGAGGAAAAGCTCATTTACCTAGTTGTTTCATGTAGAACAAGGCAATTTTCTTCTTGGCTTACAGCAAATATTTTTTCATCACCTTCCTTACGTACAAAACATCTTTTTTGGCTACAAAATCTAGGTAACAGCTGAAGGTGAAGCATGAGTTCAAAGACTAACAGGAATATAAAGCCATTTGAATTCCACACAACAAAGACATGCCAGATCACAGACAGAGGAAATATTTTTGTTTTGCTTAAAAAAAGCAAGTCAACTACATGGTTGCATGGAGTATGTAAAAAAAGCCCACATAATTTTACACATGAAAGACAGAGAAAATTTTGCTTTTTTAATTGCTTCTCAGAAATTATTAATTATTTTTAAAAGCCTAAAAACGAAACAAAATCATCACTTGCATTGTCCCAGGTCTTTGTAATAAGCAAACTTTTATAGAATGTACTTGAAAGCATTCTTGATTATGAAAAAAAACAAACATATAAATGCAATTTTGGAAACCAAGTGACTTCCTTACAAAGTTTCACCAACGACCCCAAAATCATTTATGTGTTCAGACATAAAAGGGATCTTAGTAGCTGTAATTGCATATTTTACAACAGTCTAACTAAAGCCAACATCTATTATATATACTGTGTTGTTTACAGTGAACATACATAAATCAACCTAGGGAAAAGCAAGCAGTCTATTTCCTCTACCCAGCTGCTGACTCTACAGCCAACAGCTTGAGGAGAGGGCAGTTCCATAAGACAGAAGAATGATAAATTATCTGAATTTCTATTTCTGCACTTGTGAACTAGACTGAGTTTTCTCACACATCCTTGTAGTTCTTCAAAAAATACCAGTACCTGTACTAATAAGACTAGCACTGATACAGTGCATGGGTAGCTGTGCCTGACCACTGTGACCACCTAGACTGCATCCAGCATATTCTGTTGGTAATGAATGATTTACTTCTACAGGAAAGATCAGCTCTTGGGTACTGAGACCTTCATCTCTCTCAGCTCTGGGAAGAGAGACACCCTACCTGGGGAGAGAAGGCTCCTGCCTGTGCTTTGGCCCTCCCCATACCTGCCCTGCTGGGGAACAGTGGTGCCGTGGCTGCTCCCAGACAGACAGATGGACAGCTATGCTGTGCACACACTGGTGGACATGGGTAGCTGCAAGTCAACTCAGGCCCTGAAACTGAGAGAGAATTTAGGTACCTGTGCTTGTGTTAATGAGCCCTGACAAAACATGAGGTATATGAAGTAGGGCACTTAACGTCCAGAGCAGAGCAGGGCTAGCTCCAGACATCCAGGAGTCCAGGCAAGGACGGATATTCTGCCTCTTTACACCATCTGGAAAGATGCATTCACCTCTACCTACTTTGCACCCAATTACTTCAGAGTGAAAGTAAATGCAGTTGTCCTGCATATTAACAAAAAGCAACTTGGAATTTCACCTCTGATTCTTCAAGCAACCTCAATTCTAGAAAATAAAAAGCATGATGCTGTCCTAAATATCACAGCCACATACATCACACCGAATGAAATAATTGTTTCTAATTGTACAAATGCACACCAGTTCTCAGTCTTTCCAAGTAATGGTGGAACAAACTCACCAGGACCACAGATGGAAAATTAATAGTGTCTCAGGTTTTATTTATATATCCCCTGACACAGAGCTGAAAGTGAAAACAAACAGATAAAATGAGAGAACATCTGAGAAATGAGAAACTGGTGTACCAAACATGGACCACTAGATGCTTCCAAGGAATTTTGTGGGGCTACCAGTTGCCAGCAGGGGCTGGACTCAGGGTAGTGTTTCTTGCATCAGCTTAGGTGCTCTGACTTGATAGGTGGTGCAAGAAAATGAAATATTTCAAGAAGGAATCTGCAGAAAGGACCTAATTAACAGATGTTCCCAACAAAATTTCTACTCCAGTTACTCAACTAATAATAACTTTGGTAATGTAGGGCCAAGAAATGAAGACATTGTCTTTAGGCACATTGTGGACTCAGCATTCAATGGGATATGGGATCTCTCCTTTAACCTGGAAAGAACATTAATTTGAATTTGGATTTCCCATAGTCTGTTTATGGGCTCTGAATGTTAGTGAAAGAATCATACAATAGTTTAGGCTGGTGGGGAACCCTTAAGATCATCTAGTCCAAGCTTCTGCTTAGTAGAACTAACTTCAAAGGTTGTTCAGGACTTGAGGCAGTGAAGTTTTGAAAACTTGTAGTGTGCAGATTGCACAACCTCTTTGAGCAAGTTACCCCAGTGTCTAACCACTCTCGTCGTGAAGTATTTTTTCTTATGTGTAATCTCCATTCTCTTTGTTAAAACATGCAAAAATTGAAACTAGTGCACCTTTCTTCTTTCACTGTTCATGTCCAAGATATGTTAAAAACCCCATCCTTTCTATTCAGGTAACCATGAATTTGGGTTCCTCACATGCATGATCAGCCTAACCATTAAACTAAAGCCAATCTCAAAATGTTTATTCCTTTCTGACTAATTTTTTTTTTTTAAATTTCCTTTTAGATGGCAAGTTATTAACTTCAATACAAATTAACTACTGCATATAGATGATGGACCTTGCTATTTTTGTACTACATTGCTTGTAATATTGTATGATTGGAAGATTTAGATGCCAGGTCAGTGTCAGATCATTCCCCTATTCATCAGAAATCGTGCTTGTTACTGGATGAAAAACAAGCCTAAGAAATTAAAGTTTTCCTGCTTCTGTACCTTCATCCTGATACAGCATAACTGTCATTGCATACGGAAAAAAGAAAATAAAAATACCATACACCTCTGCTAAAAACAAGTCAAGGGCAAGAAACCTTAGTGGTCATTTTGGACTGTAAGTGCTTATGTGAATATTATGCCAACACTTCTTTTATAAAAAGTAGAAGTAAAGAAGTGAATTTTTAAGTTATGGACAATGAAATGTCATTCTCTTTTCTTCCATTTAAAAGTAAGATTATTATTGACCTTTGGAGAAACCCAAAGTTCATTGTAAAGGAAAACTTAGTAGCTGCAGCTTGTACAAAGCCAAACAAGAACAAAGCCATTCTAGTACAATTAGTCCAATTTAATATATGTTCCTCAAGGACTTTTGGTGTCACTTGCCACATATTTATAGGTGTCTTACATTAAAAAAGTTATAAACAAGTTATTATTTTCTTAATTAAAAAGAAGTCATTTTACAGTGCCAGGAAAAAAGTACGTTATCTTGTTGCAATTCAAATAAAAAATTCAAGAATAAGTTTAAAAAAATTGCCTTTGTCTCCTTGAGGAATTATAAGACCAGGTCCTGACAGAAAATTCAAATGATGGTGGTGTTTTTCAGTGGTGACTGAGAAGTAATTAAGTAAGATAAACAAAGGTGAGCATTATACAGTAAATTTTTCAAAGCATATTTTTACTTAAATGAATAAATGAGAAATTGGCTTATATCCCTATTTGCCCTTGGTTCTATCTACATGAATTTTGAAAGGCGAATTATCACAAAAGAGCTCTGCAGTCAGTAACATTCACTGATAAAATGATCAGCAAATCTGAAGACAGAAAATAACTTTGTAAACTCAGACAGAAATGGAACTTTTTTGGAGTAACAAACGGTATTTTTGGAGGGTTTTGGGGGAAGCATGTCTGGTATTTTGTTTTCTTTTTGTAGTTGAGGTATGGACTTTCCTTGTAGCTTTCAGTCTTTTCTGTAGATTGTTGTTTGGGAATACATCGTGATGATAGCAATGTTCTTTATCAAGAATCTACTGTTTGTGATTGTGGAAGAATGTCTTTTCCTGACCATTTTCAATATGTTCCTGAACCTGAAAATAAATTGGTAGCAGCAACATTAACTTGGATCCACACATAGAAAAGACTGGATAAAATTAATCCACTGATTTTCATATGTTAAACTAGCATTGAAATATCAGCACTTGTTACTGAAATACCAGTTCTTGTTGGAGAGCTGCTTCCTC
>NW_008239304.1:1289724-1309316 GCF_000691975.1 Corvus brachyrhynchos | reverse complement strand
CCCCCCCCTCCCAAAAATGCCACAGAATTTCACAGGATAGCTGAAGAAATCAGAAAGACATTCCTGGTCCATAATGCATGACTGATAGAAAATTAAGATGTGTTTAAACTGGTTGACAATGGCAAGATAGAAAATTAGATGAAGACACCAAAAGAGGTGTTAAATAAGTTCAAAAATAGAAAACAAAGTAGAAATACATGAAAACAAATGAAGAATGGAAGAGTGAATTAAATTATAAGAGCAGGAAAAAAAATGAAATGCAGAGTAAAAAGATAAAAATTAAACAGCATGAAGACTATGAAGCAGTAATAGGAAGAGATATGTAATGGAATCTGATGTATAGAGTAATAAAGAGAAGCAAAAGAAGGATATAATTTGGAAACTGATCAAGTATTTAACTTTGTAAATACTACTTGCTTACCAGAAAAATGGTAGTTTATGCCTCATATTAAGAGAAGATTTTACTATATCTTCAGTTAAAAGATAATGCTAGAATCTTCATTTTTCATGTAAAAGATTCTGTAAACTAAAACCATAGTAAATAAATAAATAAATAAGTAAATAAACCCCCTGACAAACCAAAACAGAAGATGGTGCTCTGAGGAGCTCCAAAAATGTTACCTGTGTTCTTCTGGAGCTTCAGCACTGAGGTACTTAAATGTTGATAGGCTTATCAAATTCAACAGGAATATTAACCAGTAGATAAGGGAACTAAACGAAATATATTGAAGCTGTTCTTAACTTTTTCATCAAGCCTAACACACAGAGTTAGACTTACATGACATATGTTTTGCAGTGTGGAAGAAACTGTAAAAATAAGACATTAATACCAAGGGCATTGATTCAGAAAATGAAGCTAATTTCTACATGATAAATTTGAGGTTAACAGAAGAAGATTGCAGTTCTTGTGGCTTTGAAACATTCAGAAAGAACAGTCCTGACAAAGCTTGGTACCCATGGGTTATTCAGTGAAATGATGCAGGGTCTACAGCAGGAAGGCATGAACTGAAGTTTAGAAGAGACCAGGCATAAAAGGCATCTAGGAAACAATGTCTCTGCAAAAAAATTGTAATAATCAACCAATCAATCAACAAAATTAGGATATTTCTTCTTCATTATTATACTAGTACAGGATGTTGATTATACAGGCTGAACAGGTTTTTTTATTTAATTTTATATTCATCATTTTAATTAAATACATTGAGTGCCTGTGTGTGTCCAGCTGTCTATAGCAATTTTTCTGGTGAGCACACATACAGGAGTGCATGGAGACATATTTATTTGGCTTTTAAACATCAGTTTATATTAATTCATTCAGCTTTGTGTAATCTAATCCTGAGGTTTAACCTTGGAGTTATCAATAGTCCTCCAAAGTCAGTTGTTAGACAAAAAATAAACTATGCTACTTGTGTTGTGCAAGGAGGAGGAAGTCAGGCTGCTGCTGTATGCCTTCTAACCCAGAGCACAGCCTAAAGGGCAGAAGACCCAGATCTGCTGCAGTGAAATGGAAAAGTCTTGTAAAGAGGTGAAAAACTGTCAAGGACAAAGAAACCTGGAGAGGAAAGGGAACTCAATGAACCGGCTAATTCAGTGTCCTTACAATCATCCCAAAGTCTGACCTTTATGATCATTGCATCTTAAAGAACTCTTCGGAGCAGTTGTCTGGCCCCATTTATTATCACTATTGTATGTTTTGTAATAGCAGCAAACATGAATCAAGTGTATTTAGTAGGATATGCTGCATAAATGAGGAGAAGAAAGTTTCTTCTGTTGTGAAATAAGAGGCACAGTAATCTTTGCAAGCAGAGATCACCAGGGAGAAGCAAATGCGTGGCCCTAAAGTAACCAACCTGAAGTCATTACAGATTAACAAAGGAGATCTAGTTAGAAATAGTTTCAAAGTTTTTAATCCTGGCTTCAAGAGTTTATGCAATAAACATTATGTAATTGTTATTGACTCTCCCATTTTAATTTTCTTTTTAATTCCTTCTTTTAAAATGGTTTCTAAAGTCTAAATAAAACAGTAGCTTTTTTCATAGCACCTGTGTAATCAGTGTCTTAGGGCAGCTGGCAAGCTAGGAAGGAAAGAACAGGAAAGCAAAAAGAAATAAAGGTAATAGCAAATGTCTTTTGTGAACAAAACCCTGAAATACCACTGCAGCCACTATAGGGATATTGACCTTTGAAATAAAGAAACTGCAGGGTAATTTTCTTTTTGTATCCCACCCCATCTATGGCAATTTACATGTCTATATTTATGGAGACAAATCTTCTAACTGTCTATTAATTTCTTTTTACCACTGTTTCCTGTAACCTCTGCCTGTTTGTCCTTAGATTCTGAATGTCTTCTATCAATCCTGATCTTTTATTGAATTTTTGGCAGGTGTCTAGGACATCATAGATAATGACAGAGGTTGTGACTGCTTATCCAGTTAGTGGGTTGCTTAAATACTGGAATTTATAAAACAGCAGTATTATGCTGGTTCAGAATAGTTGGCATTTAAGAGACATGATCTTCTAGTATTGTAAGACCCCTGTAAACTTCAGGTGAAAATATGTTCAGTGGATATGATCTAGATCTATAAGCTTGAGCTGCACGTGCAATACACAGTGCACTGTATATAGTACACAGTTTACTATATAATCCTTCAGTGTAGCACATGAAAATATCCTTAAAAGATGAAGAAAACAGGCTAGTGTCCTATTTATTACATAAGACAAGTGTAAATGTGAACCATTGCCATCTATAGTTTCACGACCTTGACTGACATATTGTCAGATATTAAACTATGAAAGAAGGAAAGAGTACTCTGAAGGATGAAATGCTGTTTGTAAGCATGGTCTCATTTTGTAAGGAAGATGTGTGGAAAAGACAAATAGTTTAGCTGTGACTTATGGTCAAAGCGATCATGACTGGAATTGCAGGTAATTATAATTTCTGAGAAATTCACTCCTGAGTTTGGACAAAGTGTCAAGGACTCTTGATTAGCAATCTGCTGCCTTTATAATGCTGTAGAAGGCACAGGAAGCAAAGAGGGCAGTCAAATAAACCTTCATTAATCTTGTATGCTTAAGCTTACAGCTCTTGTATAAATAGAAAATTAGGATAAATTACCAAGAGCCAGTGTTCTGCCAGAAAAAAACCAGCCTCAACCACTTTTGTTGGCATAAAACTTTGACAGTGTTTTAATCCACATTAACTGTCTATGCTATATTGTAAGTTTATGTCACTCAAGCAGATGGCACTCCAATTACTCGTAGTTGTAATAGACTTTTGCCCACTTCAGAGAAAACTAATGTGAGCTAAACTTTAAGCAACAAAGCACAATTTTAAAACTGCCTTCAGCTGGTGAGCTAACTGTGAAGGACTTCTTAATCCTTCTACCTGTAATCTTGTGGAAACCCTTTAGGTTTCTTTTTATGGCATATTGTTCCCTCATTATATCATCAGACATGTTTTCATTAAGCTTGAGGAAGGTACATCAAGCTGCACAAATCACAGTGTCCCTCAGATACAATTAGGCTTAGAATAAAAAAAGAAGGAAGATGATACTGTAATTCAGAATGTCTTTCTTAACTAGGATATGTGTCTTAGAAAATATCCAGTCATCAGACTCGAAAGCTGTTTCAAACTTTTTTCTTTAGCATCCTAAATGCTCACAGGTCTTAAGGAACAGTGGCAGGAATCTTTTTTGATCCAGGACCACTGAATTAAAATCTGAATTTGCACCTGCAAATCTTAAGCGAAGCAATATTCACTGCTGATGGCAATGTTTAGTACATCATGTTAATAAGCAATGTGTTGGTTTCTTACGGACACCAAAACCCAGGTTTTGATAAGTCTCATGGTTATATTTTTGCATTGCAAAATTAGTTTCTGAGATGTGATGATATTAGTAAATCTCTCACTGCCAAAGTAATAAGGCAGAAAACTGAAATGCACGATTCGGGTTGAAACAGGTCAACTGAATCAAAACAAATAGGATCTGGTTCCAGTGACACTTTCTGTTAGAGCTTAAAAGTGATGATGAATACAGAAATATTAAAACAATATGGTTTTCTCTGATGAAAGTTGCTATAGGATAGAAAGGACCAGTCTGTGCCATACTGACAACATTTAGGTACAGGTCATTCTCATGTAGAATCTCCTTTTCCAGGTGGAGATGATTTATAAGGGGTAGGAGATTCCTTAAGTACAGGTAATATTAATAAAAAGTGTTCTTTTAGAACTTTTAAATCAATGGATTAAAAATGAAAGCTAAAAAATGCATTTGAAAACATCTGTGATTGAGAAGAAAATTATGTCACCTAATGCATCAGCTTCTGCAAGTTCACCACAGAGGCAGCCTACAGAGGTAAGGAGGTCTTTGAATTGGTCTGAACTGCTGTGATAACCTGTTCACAGAGCAAAACTGTGCCAATACAAAGAAGTTTCTCAGTTTGCAAGTCTTGGTAAAAAATCCATGAAGCTGATTATGTAAAGCTTAGCATTAGCCCACAGCTACTGATCATAGTAAATGCCATTAATTCACATCCTCTAACAGAATGGAAGGATGTGTATGCCACACTGATCTTCCCTGTGTTAACTTCTGCCACTTCTGTGCTAAACCACAAAGAAGTTCCATAACCCTTTCTGATTTATAACATAGAAATTCAGACTTATGCACTAGAAAATGGACTAATTAACTTCCTTGCAGCCTTGAAGCACAGAGCTCTTTTTTAGCCAAAAAATGCATAGTTCTGCATATAAAATTGTGTGACCATTTACATGATGTCTCACTCTCTTATCAGACGACTGAAGTATCTACAATTAATAATCTAGTTTCAGATAAGTCTGAATTGCTTTGCAAAAGTAACTAATCTCAAATTTAAAAGGTATTGGATCAAATTTGAAATCAAAGCATTACATTTAAAGGCAAGATTCTCAGCAAGCACAAATGAAGGCATGAAAACTTATACAAGATGACCACTAGGCTCTTATTCTTAAGCACTGGCACCTGACACTAAAAATGCTTTGTACTTTTTTCCCCTTTACCATACTGCAATTATTTTAAGCAGGGTCAGCTTATCATTGAAATTATTGCTGCAGTGTTATACTTATTAAAAAAACGAAGTCACTCATCTTGTTAATCTCCTTTCTTGCTAACATAAGTAGCTATAGTACAATATGTTTAAGCATAGAAAAAAAATTAATCAACTCTGTGAATTTTATTCACTGAATGGGAGTGGACCTGCCAGTCTTATCATGTGTGATTTTAATTGTCCTTTCCCTGTTTTTTTAATGTACATGTTCTTCTAGTCTGTGCACTAGAGAGATACCAAGTTTACCTGGTACTCTTAACACCAGTAGTCATGCCATGTGGCATCTGGAAGGTCATTTTTTCCCTGAGTCTTGCAGAAATACCCAGATTTTTTTCTTCTCTGGTGTGACCAAATTCTGAAAGTCAATCTTATAGCAAGTATAACCACTGTGCAATAACTGGGAATTCTTGTGTGCTGCTTTTCCACTAAGTCATTTACAGGACTTTACAGTCTTACATACTCCCAGCAGGTTAATGTTTCACCTTTTTTTATTTTGAAGGCCAGTTCAAGGAAGTTTGCCATTTCCTTTAAAATTCACTTCTGTTGATCAAACATACTCTGGGAAAGAGAGAATAATTTTTTTCTTTTTTCTGCAGCTTTATACTTTTGATATTTCAAACACTGTGAAATAATCACTCAGGATAGACCCTCTGAACATTGTTAAAAGTAGGGATAGTGTATTTTCTTCAGTTGGGTAGATTTTTCTAAGCAGCAGACATGTTCTGTTGTTTCAGATACAAAGTCTGTTCTCTTCTGCTACTCACACCAAGAAAATTACAGTTGTTTATTCCTATATCATTCCAGAAGGCTCAAATTCACTATATTCTTCAGAAGTGTTTCTCATTTTGTTTGCCATTACAATTTTCAAAATAAAATTCTCCAGCTTGACAGGTAAGTTTTCATTGCACTTTGAGGTTTTGGGGTTTCTTTACAAACTATGTACACACATGCCCGTCAGATTTATCTTAGCTGCAGAGATTCAAAATCAAAACATTTTGAAAGTGTTTTCTCCAACCAGGGCATAGTACAGGATATCATTAAAATAAGTTATGGAACTATGTAATGGTGCATTTTGTCTAATGGTAGAGAATAATTAAGCTATAAATACGTGTTTAGATTATATTAAGTGGCATATTTTCCAGTTGATGCACAGGAAATTAGCCTTAAAAGTCCTATTAGTGTTAAGTGGAAGCTGTATTACTAAATTTGTTTGCATCACTTTAAAGGTTTACCACTTAGAAGTAGTCATGAAATTCGGTGAGAGGGAAATCGTACTTTTCTCATCATATAGACGTCAGAGTTGAAAAAAATAATTATCTGACAATATTCATCACATTAAGGCATAGTTTGTACCTTCTGCTACAATAATTCATATGTATTACTCTTTCAGGTGCAACATAATTCATCCTTTTAATTTGAGAGAGACAGTAGATTGAAGCAACATATTATCAACCTCATAACAAAAGACCAGAGCCAGGAGCTTCAGTATCCAAATCTGCTTCTTATTCCCATTACTTTTGTTAGATAGATTTATGCAATGTGAATGGATGGATACCAGGGTAGATACATCACTTTCTGTTTGCCTGTTGGCCTGTCAGAAACTATCACAACTTTTGCAAAAATACTACCTGTGTAGAAGAGAGATTGTCTGCCCAGAGTAGAGCCAAAATCACAAGTCCCTTCCAGGGTACTTGCACATGCCTGTGAGAGCAATTCCCCCTTTTGTCTAAAACATGGTAAAAATCTTCACAGAAAATAATCTCAGGTCATCCAGTTAT
The DNA here is from genome assembly GCF_000691975.1 of Corvus brachyrhynchos. Taxonomy (NCBI): domain Eukaryota; kingdom Metazoa; phylum Chordata; class Aves; order Passeriformes; family Corvidae; genus Corvus; species Corvus brachyrhynchos. The sequence goes on along the minus strand of NW_008239304.1, from coordinate 1,302,456 downwards.
ATGGAGTTTTTGTATGTACAGGCATAAGATACAAGCATGGGATTTCAAAATCAAAATTAATGGGAAATGGGAAAAGAAGTAAATATATATTATACTAAAGCAGGTAAAAGTGATGCAAGAAAATGCTCATATATTTTATTATTCATGCCCTGAATAGTTCTTTCTCTTGAAGAGGGACATCAGGAGAGACAGGTTCCAAATATGACAAGCCAAATGTAATTATATGTTTCTTACCACAACAGTCATGCAAGTTAAGCACCTACGCCTATGAAGAAAAAATAAAAAGTCTAGCTTTAAAATCTACCTTCTACAAAGTAATATTTAAAATGCATAAATCAAAAACTTAATATATACAACACTGATACCATGAATAAACAGCCATGACCCCCATTATTTACTGGAAAACAAATAAAACCACATAAACCCAAAACCAAATAAAATGTATGTAGCAGTGTGTTCAAAGTTCAGATTTTTCTTTTTAAAACAGCTGAACAGGCAGGTCTATAATAAATTCTTAGTGCTTAAGCCTGCTTTTAGATCACATTGGGGCTCTTAATTGTAAAGATGAAAGTCAAGAGAAAGACAAGTTTTTATAATGATCGTCTTTAAAGAATATTGTACTTTTTAAGAAAAAGACAAAAATTATTTCCAGATGTATTTACATCTCTTTTTGGTCATTACAGTTTCTAGCTAGAAAAATGCAACTTGAAGTTGTTAGCAATTCACAATGCTATGGAGTCTGCACAAGTCATTAATCTGAATGTCCCCTTGCTAACTTCCTGTTGTGCTGAGGAATAATAATATGGGGTTTCCTATCACTACATCCTTTGCTATTCAAATACCTGGATATATTTTTCTGCAATAGAGAAATTGCAATAATGAAAAAAACCCTGGAATTGACTCCCATTCACTGGCACAGACAGTCCAAATAAAAGAAAAAAAAAATAAAATAAAATCTCAATGCCCTGGAAGACAGCTAGGGCAGATCTTATATTCTTCGTCCCTGGATGTATCCATTCAGCTCTAAAGGCTACCTCAAGCATCTCCCATGCCTCCCATGACATAGCTACTCCTATCCTCATACCAAAACCATAACCAAGGCCTTTCTGATACACAATGTTAGTGCTGCTTGTCAGCACCTTTGATGGATATACCCCTGGAGAGAAAAGCAAACATACAGCAAAAGCAGAGACAGAGACAAGAACCGTCTGCAGCTCAGCACAGCACTGCTTGGTTACAAACTGCTGCACCAGACCACTGAAAAACCTACCCTGACACACAGACTCAGAACACTGCACCCAGGGATGCCATTCTGCATTCCTTTCAAAAGAAACAGTCCCCATGTGTATTAGAGTATCAATAAAAAGATGCACAAAAAAGTTTTATTACATATTGCAGACTATCTTCCAGGAAAACAGGCAGTGCTAATTTTAGCCCTATATAGACAAGAATATACTTTATTTCACGTATATACAGTAGACTTAAACCAGCTGATGAATATTGATATTCACTTATGAAAATTCATTAGTTTACATGGTGCACAGATAAAATAGGCACACACTTCTCTGCTTGTTATCTCACCATAAAATTCATCCTTTCCAAGTAGTGCAACACAGGGGAATTTCAAGCTTCAGGACCTCGTGCATGTATCTCATAGACACTCCATCTTCCGAAACACCTCTTTCTGGAAAAGTATGTCCTGTGATAAATTGCACACAGTAAGATTTCCCATTTCTTAGGACAACCTCTATAAATGTAGATATTGTTTGTCTCCCCTTCAAGTAGAATATTAGCACATGAAAAAGTATTTTTCCATTTCCATTGTAACATTCCCTGGATTTTCTACAACCCAAGCTTTTAAAAGCAAGATTTAGTTCCATATTTCCATTAAAAAGATGCTTAAGGGACTGAAAAAAAACCTTATTCTTGAAAAAATATTCTATTTACAAACTTGCTATACATTCTTCTTTGTGAAGAACTATTCAGACAAGCCAGGTATACAAACTTCCAGAATAAAATATCATGTATTTCTTTTGAAAACAAGTGGAACAGTAAAAACACTTTCTTCTTTTTAAAGCTAAGGGGAAGCTTACATTTAACAAGTAAATATGAAGCTTATAAAGTTTTAGCTTTGAAAAACTGATAGAGGATATATATTTCTGGGCCCTACTCTGGCAATTTAAAATGATGTACATCATCAAAAATGATGCTGCATACACTTACATTAATAATATTTTTCTTTCCATAGCACACATAGCATGTGACCAATCCCATAAATAAAGCCACACTGCTGGTGATTTCTCTTTCAAGAAAGCCTGCCTCATGAGATTTACTGAGAAAGATAGACTTTAAAATTGATGGCATGCTGTGAAAATGTTAGTTTGTATGTCATACATAGTGCTATGCCAGTTGTGAATTTTGATTTTTTGTGTGATTTTGGCAGTTGAGAAATGTTCTGGCTCAACAACACTAAAGACACAAAAGCCTACATTTATCTACATCATGGGGGAGGCAGAGCACAAACCTTTACATTCTGCTCTGCTTCAGGTATGCTTCATCCACCTTCAATGAAATGAGTCTCAGCAGTAGGAGAACAACCCTCTGGGATGCAGCAGCAGATTACCTCATCTCCAGGATCTAATGCTAAAAGCAACAGAAAAGGTAAGCACAGTATTTTTATGTTGAAAGCAACCATTCACAAGGGTTTGTGGATTGAAGGAAATCCTTCCTCTCACAGCAAAGGACCATTCTGCCAGAGGAGATATTGTAAGAATTCTGGAGGAAGCAACTTTATTACATGAGCAATAGTGCACTCAGTTTGAAGGATTTAAGCATTCAGATTTTCAGAAACTTTGAAATACCCGCTATTTATGACTACTCAATATGTTTTAAGACCTCCACTCACTTCAGAAAAATTGGTTTCAGAATTGCTTCCAGGAAAAGAAAATTTTAAAAATGTAATAAGCTTTAAAGCAAACTATATTTGTTTAAGCAAGTTCAATATAAATAAATGGTTTTTTCATTCAAGAAACTAACATTTTAAACTTGTATCTATTTTACCTTTAAGGGAGATTTACATCTGACACTTTCTCCATGAGTTTGTTGGGATCTAGGACAGCACCATTTTCTTAAGAATCTCACCCTTCACATTTTCTGAGCTGCCTATATCAAAGTTCTTTTAAATTTAATTTGGATTAAGTTTCTCTGTTTGCATGCTCTCAAAATACACCAAATAGATCTTTATTCCATATATATCAATTTTATGCCAGATTAAGAGAGGAGCATAGAAAACTATCCTATATCTGATCTCATTTCCATGTCCACTGTGCATATCCCAGATGTTTCTACACTTAATATTAGAGAGAGAATCAGCCATACAACCTGCCTCCCTAACATATTTCTTCCCATGATGAAAAAGTCTAGTCATGTATCCCTGAAGAAAGATATGATGTGTTCAAAACAGTGCTTCATATGCAGTCTTCATATGTAGGATTCATATGTTAGCTAAGCTGTAGCAAGGAATAGAACATCAAAATACAAGCTAACTGAGGGGACTCCTTAACTCAGCCCTCTCTTGTCCCAGGCAACCAAATTATGTAGTCTTGCCATAAGAGTTTCCTCTTAATTCTAAATGCTATAAAATAATACAGTGTCTAAATACATGCCTGTAAATGCCTTGCTGTTGAGAAACTGTGGGCAGTCAAATAAAAAAGAAAACCCCATCAACAAAACAACAAACATAGGAAGGCATTTTGTTTGTTAATGAGGTATAACATACTTATATCTTGGACCAGAAATACTTTAAGGTTCATTAGAATGTTTTGATATTATTTGATAATTACAATTTAAGTGGTATGTAACACTGGGCAATTTTGTAAAATACTTGTAAGATAACTAGGATCATAGAAATACTGCGAGTATAAGTGGAATAGGTATTTAATTAAGGGCATAAAACATAATGCATTTGGAAGTATTCATTAGTTAGATGCTTCGACTCAAAAAGAGGTTTAAAAAAGAGGTTTAAGCAGCTTTATTCACAAGATGTCACCTTTTACATGTGTTGGCTAACTTGTTTTTCCATATCAAGAAGGTTGTGAGTATTTAAGAAGAAACAGATAGCTATCAAACCTTTGGTTCTTCGATCTCTGACACATTATTGTGCTACTTACCAAAACAAAACAAAACAAAAATTAAAACACATTCACCTGAAATGTGATGACTAGTCAAGAAGCTTCCTTTAATACAGTTATAGATGTTTTTACTAAAGTGCAATGTCATTCTGACAGAGAAAGATACATGACTCCCCTTGTACATGGACTCCCCATAGTACTGTCCATAATGTATTCAGACAGTAAAAACCAAACCAAGCTATCTTCTAGATTATCTAACCAATTTATTTTCCAGAATTTTCAGTCAAAATCACTTTTAATTGCAAACATGCAGGCATTTTAAGCAGCTTTATAAATGAAAAGAAAGTGTCAAAACTCTTTTGTGACTTCCTCTTTTTCCTCCTTCTTCACACCTTCAATAATGAGAGACTATTTAAGCTGATATCAAAGATTAATTCAGAGCAGCAGCTCAAAACCACATCAATACAATGGCCAGGGTGTAGGTCTGTGATTGTCAAGTTATGGCTCACAGGCAGTACCTTGCCCACCAGATCCTCTCAGGTTGCTCTTTTCTCCCGCTTTCCACAACTGTGTCATCTCACAGGCTGACTGGAAAAGCAACATGTGATGTTGCTTGCAGCACCCAACTAGAGTGGAAAAACTGGAAGTCACTGTTTGAAGCATGAGATTTCATTCAAGTTACTGAAGCAGCAAAACCCAGATAATGTTAATTCAGTATTTTTTTATCACCCAGTAAATCCTGTAGCAGCAAATTAAGGGCTGTTAGTTTAAATATTTGTTTTAATATGTCCTGGAGAACATATTGAAGTTCTGGCTTTGTTACTACTGCAGTTAAAAACTTTTTTGCTGTCAAAAATAGAAACCGAATAATCAAATCTCAGTTGGTTCCTGTACGTGTCTATTTCCAGCAATTTGTATTGCATTAGCAATACATTAAAATTCTCCACAAGCACAATCAATTCTGAAGTTAGTTAAATACTAAGCTTTTCCTCATTATAATGCCATTAAGGATGGAAGTGTCCCTTGATGTGATTAATGGACTCATGCAGAAATTTGTGCTAAGCACTAGTCCATTGCTGGTACTTGCTTTTTTGGTGGCTTTTACCTTGTATCTTTCTGGGATCTTTTCCTAAACAGTCAGGATACCTTCACTCCAGTAACTTGTAACTTCTGCAGCTGGGAGAATCGGGTACTGAACTGCCTGGCACTTTGTTGAAAGCTTTTCATTATTATTAAGCAAAGTTATCCTACCAATAGGACTGCAAATCTACTGACTTCTGTGGTGCCTGTGGGAGGAAACTTTTCAATTAGGGGCAAGAAAGTATTTCTTTGCCTTGATTAACTGAGATCAAAGTAACTGTGCTGCTGCCAAAACCTAGGCTATGGCCATGGTGATGTACCTCAAAGAGCTTTAGAGTGAAGATCATAGCAACACTCCTCTTTTAATACTCTTTAATTTTAAAGCACCTCTGCATTGCTTCTTTCCTCATTATGCAGTGGGTGCTCTGTGTTGATTTTTAGCTTGCCATTATTTCAAGACTGACTTTTGTAGACTTTCTTTTCTTGAGGTTACTATTTTCTTCTGCACTCTCAAGAGGTCTCTTATGGCAGGAAATATACTCCAAAATGTGCATTGCACATTGACAGCAAAGTACGAGTGGGGTTTCCACAAATACTTCTCTGGTGAAGTCTCACTGGCTCTAGTAGGAGCAGGACTGACACTTTGCCCTTTAGAAGATTCTGCATCATTGAGACTGCCATTGCAAACTTGACCCCTTACTGTCACAACCACAGAGATATGTCTGCAATGTCTGGAATTCCACCAAGCCTATGGGTGCTGAAAGGGGCCACCATCAGAAGCAATCCTCTAACTACCAAGACACCCTTTCTTCAGCCAGCAGAATTTATGCACTCACAGCCTGATACCCCCCACTCAGATGCAGCTGCTTTCATTTGGTTTTGCTTATGAAGAATTCTGAGTGTTTAAAATTTTAGTAGGATTTTGAAATGGATTTGTGAAAGGAAGAGCAAAGAAAGTATTGCGGCAATGCACTTACAAGTAAATACTCACATGCTAGTTCTGGTTTTCAGGAAGGGTTTTCCTTTGTCACTATGCTGAAGATCCACAATTGATTCTCATTCTCCTTCAAAGTAGCCTTAAAAGTTTCCCAGTATTAGCATTAAGAAATGCTCAATATCTGTTAGAAAAGCTAAGAACTGAACGATAACGATGCTAATCATAGCAGTTTAATCAATACTGCTGTCATTAATATTTTGCCTCTTTGTCAAATCTACAAAATAAGGGGAAATAATACAGAGTATATAGAGTGTAGGAATATTTTTTCTTCAGTTGTGGTATATAAAGCTTGCTGAAATGTAGCCTCATTTTAGAAGGCACACCTGACATTTCCTAAAGGCAAAATTAAATGGGTCAGAGAAAAATCATCTTGAAACATTTTGATGCCATAAGGATTTAAAATTATTGCTAAAGTGTGTGTCCTACCTATGATGAGAACAAGAACCTGGAAGTTGGTCAGTTTGGCAATATTCAGGGCATCCGCTTGTCAGGCTACTGCCTGAATATCAAAAGAATAGAAAATCTGAAAATAACAAACCTTTCATCTTTTCCCTCATGTACCTCAGTGACTTTCTTCCCTCTTACATTCCAGGAAATCAAGTTATGGAGACTCAAGTACATTTCAGTCTCAAGTACATTTCAGGCATGGTTTTACTGTGCAACCCCCTCTAAGATCTCTTACAATACTGTGCGATCACCCAAGTTTTTTGTTACAGCTTTGAATTTGCCAAGGTGGGGATTTTCTAAGAGGAAAGGAAAAAACCCCTTCTATTGAATGATTATTTAAGACAAGACAAATTTTTGCCAGTTTTTCTTAGTTACCTTTTTCTTTTAAGCCATTCTGAAAATTATTCTTCAAAAACCTTTCACATGCCTTCCCTCTGAAGTGTCCTGCTTACTGTGGTGTGTATTTCAGGAGCTCTATAGCTCCAAGCCTCTTCTGGACTGGGTATACATGCCAATAGTGAAGAAAATGTCACCTTATGCTGGCACTTCAAAAGTGTTCAAACAAAATCTTTACTCAATTGACTGGTAAGAAAAGCTCACGTTTAACAGTTTGAATCATTCAGTAAGTAAATGTTTGAATGAAGATTAATGAATCTATATAGAGTTGAAACAGTAAGTGCAAATGTTAGCACTTTGCTTCATTTCTAGTTACACCAAGGGTTTAATAGAACTACACAAAGTCTGAAATTAATTTATTTTCAGAATTAATGTTTTAAATTTTCTCTGTTTTCCCCCTTAGCCAAGGAGTGGTACACAGTGAGAACTAAGCCTGGGCTGGCACTGTGCCCTGTGTGAGACTGGTCACAGATACGTGGCTCTCAGTCCTACCCTTTCCAAGTGCCACAGGGCGGTCCATCCCAAGGGACCACATCTGCCTGTGGTTTGGACCACACAGTGAAAGGAATCCTATTGCTTAAGTTGGGTTTTCACAAAATCCCAAAATAGCGAAGAAAACCTACTTGAATCCCTGCCATAAAGTCAATAGTGAGTTCTTAACATCTTCCTCTCTTCCTGCTCTCCCCCTTAGAACAAGCAGGATGGACAATAATATCAGATAGAGCATGATTAGTGCTGATCCAGTGGCATTTCCTTGAGCAGGAAAAAGAATTTGTACCAGATTCAGAAATTTTAGCTTTTGGAAATGAATGATTTTCATATTGAGCTGCTCACCGGTCAGCTACCACAATGGAACCTGAAAAAGAGGAAGGGAGGAAGCCCCACTGCTTCCTACTGACCACTGAGAGGGAAAGAAAAGAGAGAAAAAGTGATGAAAAGGTGCAGGGAACTACAGAAAATGAGTGGAGATTTTGTCAAGTAACCAAGCATAGGATTACCACTGGATTAAAGTTGATTTTCCACCCTATCCTCCAAGCAAAGGGAAAGCCCTGAACATATGCAGTACTTCAGACTGAAGGAACTTGCCTATCCACTGATTAGTACCTGTAGCATTCACAACAGTAACGCCAGTAGCGTTGGTACCAACAATACCAGTAACTTTGTGCTTTGACATAATGAGGAATCTTCAGACACACAGCTTGCACACGTGGTCCATCAAAAGCCTGGTGGAACCCCTTGAAGTGGAGCATGCCTTGCTTCAGTGCAGCTGAGTGAAAAAAGGTATGAAAACTTGCCCTCTATCATTAAAATTGTACCTTAGGAAACAGTGAGGAGTTTTCTGAATCTGCATTCTTTTGGATTACCTAGTTGACTTGGTAAAAAAATCCTTTGAGGAAAAATAAATTAGAACTTTTATTTCCTATTTCAAGCTGTGCTTGGATTTGCCATTTATTTTGCTTTCAAATATTAGAACAAAAAATATTTATCTCTCTTTCTTTTTTCTTTTTTTTTTTTTTTTTACATACTAAGCATTTAATTATTTTTTTGAGGTAGGACTAAATGCAAACTGAGAAACAGACCAGAATTTTCTATGTCAGTCAGATCTTAGTGCACTGAGAAAGGATAGTGTGTTTCAGAAGAAAAGCTGAGGATCAAAATACTTTAAATTTATTATTTAAAACACTAGTTCAGCCAACTTATTTGTGACTAAGCATATTATAAACAAAGTGAGTGTGAACATACACAATTGAATATATTATCATAATGAAAAAAAAATTCTTGATGTTTCCCTGCTTATATTATGATTGGTGAAAGTTTATCTCTGCTTTCTAACAATGAAGTCCTGTCACGAGGCAACCTCTTTCTCATGGAGCAGAGGAAATAAAAGGTAAGTAAAAGTAAAAAAAATCTAGCAATAGACAGGAAAAAACAGCTTATATTAATACTTCTATACATAAAACTGTTAGTGGGTTTTGTAGCTACAATAATGGGACTGAGAAAAAGATCATCAAATTAATTTTAATTAATGAGAATTAACCTCAAGGCATTCACAAAAATAAGAGACTGGTTGCTTTCCTGCATCACCTATAGTATCTCAGAGTCAAAGCACATACGTAGAAATTTAGTTCAGGGCCAGAGGAAAGAAACACAGCACGGGCTTGTCACAACATCTAGAGAAAAGCAAGTAGAACAGAGAAACAGAGGTAATTACCAGTGTAATAGGTATTATTACTAGAGGGGAAAGAGTTTGAGGCTATCAGCTTTTAATTGACTTGATCCTAAATTCACTGAAGCCAATGAAAATCTTTCCAGCTATTTCAGTGGGATTTGGAGTAGTTTTCAATATCTTACAACCAAGATGCAGTTGCCAAAACAATTATTTCTTCATTCCTCCTAGTAAGAGTTTCCTGAATAACCTATAGCAGCAGTTAGTGCTTCTTAAGTTTCAGAGTTACTACTGAGGAAACAAATACTTGCTGAATGTACTACCTCAGAATATGGTCACTGAACATACAACAAGAACAGAAGGATTTTTAAAAAACCAAGAAAGCATCACAGACACCTTTCTGTTCTAATTACTGAAACTATTGTGGTTGCAATATTTATAATGCATTTTATTTATAAAATGTGTGCAAGGATGCATTATTTTAAAATGCATTCTACACAAGAATATCACTTGTGTGAGATAACCATTTTTTTTTTATTAGTATTAAATCCTTGCTCACGAAAAAAGACCTTTTTTTATATGCTTTGTGTAGGTATTGCACAGAGAAGCTGTAAAGAGACATAGCAAGCACCTTTCTAGCCTCCAAACAATCTCCACATTTCAAAGTATTTGTATCTGAGTATCAGCTCTCCTTTGAGAGAGATTTTCTCCATCACTCTTCTGAAGGCATGTGTTACTTAAATGTTGCAAAAGGGAAACATATGGAGAAGCAAGATGAGGAAGTACTTAGAAAAGCCTCGGTAGTAAAATAGAGGAAATAATAGCACAGTCTTAGCAGTAACACTGTTATTCTTGTTTTCATGAGGTATTTCTTCAAATATATATATGCATGCATTATTTCATGGAGTCTCTACCATCTGTCATTTTGCACACGTAAAACCATGCTCGGTTTTGAAAAAACAGTCACACGTAAATCTGGTTCTGTGGGAAAAAAACCCTGCACCAGTACCTATTTCAAAATAACTCCTGAGTGGAGAAACATGAATCCTCAATAACAATCAAAGCCAATTAATTTCTTGGAGCACCTCAAAGCAATGTCCCAAATTCAAGGTCTTCTTGCTACTACTTGCTGATTTTTGTCCTTAGAACAAAAGGAATTTTTTGCCCTACATCAGCTACAACTGTCTTTTAAATCTCTCCCCTGAGCAACAAGGTTTTCTTGACATTTATTTGTAAAGCTGTTTATTGTGCAAGAGAAAGCACAGAAACTTGAGTAGAGGTCAATGTCATTTCAGCTGATTAATCCATTATTTCAGAGTTCTGGAGCACCCACATGGTGACAAAGCCATGCTGCAGAGAATAATTTAAAATTGAAAAATTTTCACATACAAAAATGAATGAGGTTTGCACCTGAAACCTAATGAATAAGTATAATATTTATATTATAAAATAAAATGTCCTTGGGCTGGACTGCCCTGTGGCAGAGATATAAATATTTAAAGGCACAGAAGTAATCTGGACACTAAGCAGAGACAAAGAGTGTGTACAGATATACATGATGACATGTCTGGCATAAAATCTAGCTGAAGGTCACTTTTTTTATATAGATTCACCTTTTCTTATATCTGTTGAGATACTCAACAGATATAAGAAAATATATAAGGAAATCCTGAAGAGAAGTTCTGAATGGTGCACCTATATAGTTCATGGGAAGCAAGAAAAAGGATGGTCCAAACAACATGACACTTTATAGATTGCTTCCAAAGAGTATCTATGGTAATTCTCACCTCTTAAATCAGAAGGGCAAAAAACTTTTCCCTAACTTTGAAAAGAGCACACTCACCAATGTGAAATCTTCATTTTTACATTTATATATGATTCAGTGAAAATTTCTGCTTTATCCCTTGGTTATGCCTCTGGTTCAGGCAATAGCTCACTCTCACATTATATTATTTAAAGATTTAATTTCGTAAACTTGTTCTCTCTCTCTCTCTCTTCTCTGTCATACAGATGTGTAAGGATTAATGACAACAAGGGCACCATCAATTGCTGTGCCATGCTCCAAACACAGGAGAAAAACAGGCTGGGGGTGATGCTGTGTTTTCTGACCTGAGAACATTATCCTTTTCAACAGGTGGATAGCTAGTGAATTTTATGGGATGAATTGAATCCCAGGAATTGTGTATACATGTATGCATATATAAATATATATATATATATATAGTGCCTGTATATGTCTAAGACAAGCCTTCTACTGTAAGATGGGAATGTAGCACCTCAACAGGAGAAAGGAGCAAATGCAGAGAGGCTGCCTCACTTTGTCAAGTTGGAAAGGCAAGAGATGAAAGGCGGAGTAAACGAGTATTGACAGAGCTAGGAGAAAGAAAGACACATATAAACGAATAGCTACACAGAAGAGTATGTCAGTGCCTGACTGTACACATACAGATTTAGAAATTATTTAATTCAGTTGTCTGGCAAACAGTTACTGTGCAGAAAAAAAAATGTTCAGAAAATGAACAGAGAAGAGATAATTCTGGCAATGTCTTGTACAAGGAAAGAATATGTTCAAGGCCTAATTTTGCTGGTTGTCTAAACTAGTAACTACTTTTCCTACATAAGAAAAGCCTTCTTTTAGGAAATTGATAAGGAATTATGTAACATTTTTGAAGGAACATGATATTATTCCTTACTGTCACTGACTTGTCACCGTTGGGCCAGATCACCAAATGCTCTACCTACTGTTAATGGAGATCTTTGATTTCCTTCTAAAATACCTGAAATGGGCATTAGCCTGCTGAGAGCCCTAGAACAGCTTTACAGAAAAGTAATTTTTCTTCAATAAAGACACATGTTATCCAGCATTAGTCACATCAACAGGTTATCAGATACTGTCATTCAGTATGTTCAGCTCCTGAGATTTGAACCTACTTGATCTGAAATTTTGGCAATGTTGGGACAGAAAACAGCTTCCTTTCAGAAAGATTTTATTTTGCTACCTGCAACAGCTTGAGAAGCTTTTAACTCAGCAAACAATCCTGGGGGCAGGACCAATTTTTTTTTTTTTTTTGGTGTTTTGAACCCTGTATGTGATACTTAAACATATCAAATAAGATGTTGTCCCAAGAGCATTTATGTTGGATTTGTCACACTGAGTAATCAGGTCTTGTTGATTTTTGGAAGCTGTCTGTTGTCTCAGGAAACAAATCTGCAGGTTTATCTTACAGTGACAGATGGTTTGGTTAATAAATGTGGCAACAACTCCAATGGTGTCATAGTCCTGGCAGCTGGTACTCCAGGGCACACTACGCAGCAGTGCTGACTGAGTCAATGCACTGTTATACATCCATGTATATCTAATCACCTCTTCTTCCTTCTTTCTGGGCTGATAGAGAACAACTTGCCACAGACCATTTCAAACGTCCATGGTTTGTGAAGACTCCCTTGTCAGAGGAAAGGTTCCCCCTCTTCAGTAACACAGAAGGAGCAGTGACTTACTGAAAAGACTTCTTTTA
>NW_008239304.1:1271301-1289669 GCF_000691975.1 Corvus brachyrhynchos | reverse complement strand
GACTCTTCAGGGTCTCTTTTCCCACTCCTTACAAATGCCTTTGTCAGTCTCAATGCCATGTCATTTCCTCAGATATACAGCTTCCTCCTTGGACATATCCACACAATTAAGGAAGCACAGGAAGTAGATAAAGAGAAGAAAATGGCATGAAGTCGTTCCCAAGCAGACTAGGTTTAGCAGAAAATGTTATGGTAAAAGGCTAAAAAAGACTGAATGTGTCAAAAGATGAGTTTAGGGATAAATAGATGGGTAATTACAATGAATTAATTACCGAACATGGAGTTGAAAGGTACCACATAACAGATTATAGAGTTATCCTTAATAATTTTCAAAAGGTTCCTTTTAAATAGACTTTTCTTAATAGTAGGGAAAAGGTATCTGCAATGAAAAAAAAAAAGGCCTTCTAGTCTACTTTCTTAAAAATCAAAATTGAAAGGATTTTTTAGAAAAGCTTAATTTCTTCTTCTATCTTTTAAAAGTAGTAATAAAGGGCTCTGTATCTTGAGTGCAGTATTTGGCACAAATTTCACTTTTTGAGACTCATGACTTTATAACCCTGCATTTTTTACACATAAAAAGGGGACACACTGTGCACATGGTTAGATAGCATGAACCAGTTTCCAGGAGACGACATCCATGAACAAATGTAGGCAGTAATTCTAAAGAGAACCTTATAAATACTTTTCCAAATATTCTAGGGACATGGTCTGTTCCTGTCACATTGAAATACGAGAAGATGAGCAAAAAAAGGAATTTCATAGAATAGGAGCTGAGCTGTGTAGCAGTAAAGAAAAGTACGAGAGACTAGCAGGCTTTAAATATTTAAATAGTCTCCCTAAACCAACAGACTGGTTTTAAAATTGAATGGTTGCATTCTCCTTTTCCTTTCCCTTCCCCTTTACCCTTTTTTTTTTAATGCCATCTTTATTTTTTTTTTTTTAAGCTATAACCTCGGTGACCAATAGGCAAAAAGACTGCAAAAGCCCTTGTAAGAATAGAAACTTAGTCACCACTGCATTTCTGTTCATCTTTCCAAAGACTGCCCCATGAGTCTGGATCTCTCACTTGATAACAAGATGGAACAAGATAACAAGACACTTGGATAACACAAAAAAACCCAACCCAAATAAGCAACACTGTCTAAATGCAGCTGTTTCTCTTCTACCCACTACCACCTCTTACTTTCAATTCCATTTTGTAATCCTGTGCATTGATAAAGTGATTGAGGGAAGGAATTTTTATTCCTTTACCTTTGCTTATGGAATATGAATAAAACTACTCTGAGCAACACAATACGCTTCTCCAGGTGTCTTCTGCCTCCATTTCTAATGACAGCTTTCTGCAAAGTGCCCCCTTTGAGGAGATGGACAGGATTAGTTAAGAGGTGTTTCCTATCACTTCTAAACCAGGTTTTTCACTACATCTCGAAAAAAGGCCTGTTTTATGGAATGACACATTTCTTAGGTCTTGGACAAACTTCAGCTAAGTTACCTATCAGCACTAATGAACTAATGAAAAGAATAAGTGCCCTCATTAACATTTCAGGTTCTTTTTATATTCATCAACTCCATATTGAGAAACTATTGCCATGGAGGATAAAAAGATAATCACATATGGAATAGGCTGCTGCTTTAAGAACAGTTGCTGTCCTCACCCTATGTGTCTGAAGGAGAAATGGTTACCCAATAACCACTCCTGCAGGTGAAAGACATTACAGTTCAAAATTAGCATATGGCACCACTACAAGGAGAAATAGTTATGTTTAATGTCTTTCATCTTCCCACCAAAATGTAAAAATTTACAAATAGTATAAAGAAAAGTTTGATACACTAAGATTCACTTGAACCATTTGCTAAGGTGGATTTGGAATCCAAATGTACCATTGTTTGTGGGAAAATACAGCGAAATATGTCAGAATCTAAGTCCATACTTCAGATGTTCAAGTGATTTACCATTTCTTACCTTTTCTTTTTCAACAATCTACATTAGCACAGGTTTGTCTCATTTCGGCCAAGAAGAGATCAGCCTCTAAGTGCACTCTAACTCAATGCTACATCTAATTAAATGCCCAACACTTCATATTTCTCCTCTAGCAAATTCACAGGGACCAAATACATAACACATAGGTGCCTGGTCCGCCTCATAAAGATGTTTTCACCTTCACTTTCCAAGACCTGCTGCAAGGTCATCTGCTTTCCCTCCCCACTGCAAACAAGTTTGTCTTCTCCTTTGCCCTTCAGGATACATAAATCTCTAAGCTGAAACCTGAAATACTGTTTTAAATTACAGGAAAGCATTTACAACAGATGAAATGGAGCGAGATAAGAGTTCTATCTGAAATGAGACGTTGGTTAGCCTCATCTATTGCTCACCTCACAGATACTGCATATTTTGGTTAAAGAAATGCCAGTAATGCTGCAATCACTTTCATACAAACATACAAAAGAAACAGGAAATACCCTAACATATTTACAACTCATTTCTTCATGTAGGAGATCACAAGATATGCAGGGAGATGGCCTTTATTACTTGTTCATAAACTGCAACTCAAATCGTATTTGCTAGTTTCATTCCTAAAGCTGGTAGGCCAAACATCAAATGTCTGATGGGATGCTGACTGTCATCTTTGTTTACAATTGTTAAATGACATCATAGAATCACAGAATGGCCTGGGTTGGAAGGGACCTTAAAGACCATCTGGTTCCAACCCCCCTGCTGTGGGCAGGGACGCCTTCCACCACACCAGGTTGCAGTCCCAACATGGCCTTGACAACTTCCAGGGATTGCTAACCTGAGTCAGTGCCTCACCATCCTCACAATAAAGCCTTTCTTCCTAATACCCAATCTAAACGTACTGTCTTTCAGTTTGAAGCCATTCCCCCTTGTCCTGTCGCTATATGCTCTTGTATATAAAAACACACTAAATGATGCTTTGAAGGCTTTCATAATATTTTGCTTCCAATTACTGCCACTGCTGTAGGAATTCATTTAGTGGAGAACAACAGAGGGGCTGACACAGCCTTTGTAGTCTGTCTGGATGAAAAGGTCTGCTGTTCCTCACCCCTCCTACTCTCTCCAGCACTGAGCTGTAAGTACCAAGTTGAAGCATGGGGTTGTAAACCCTGAATTTGCAATGGCACCTTCCAAAGCATTCAGATTATAATTCTTGGAGAGAATTATTTAAAAATTACTATAAATACCCCTACCCCAGGTTCTTTAAATGTTATTATTTAATCTAGGAATATTTCCCCCCTCCCAAAGATTGGATAGCTTTAATAAACCATTCATGTTGGAGAGGTTGTCATTTTGTTCTCTTAAAAACAAAATAAATAAGGAACAGATTTCTGCCATTCATATGTCATTTCATGAACTAAGGGTCATGAAGGGGCTCTGAAATTCTGGACTGTTTCTTTCATCAAAAATAAGTGTTTCATGCTCACAGTCTCATAGTTTGGTTTCTGGTTTTTTTTTCACTCAGAAAAGTGAGGAAAATTCTGCTTCAGAGAAAAGCTACAGTTTAAATGCAAGCACTGGCAGGTGAAATGTGTGGGCTTTTACTTTCCTGTTTGTAGTCTTGGCAAAGAAATGAAATTGCTGTCTGAGAAGGATCACAGCAGTGTATTGCACCTTTCACACTTATCAGAGCCATGAACATAGTGAGAGAAGAGAGCTGCTTTTTCTTCAAAAAACATCTGACTTACTCTGACAAAGATCATGACAGATTAGTGGCTGGAACGAGACTGAAAAAAACAAGCAACTGCTATACATGTTTTTTTTTATTTTGTAACATTCAATTCTAAATAATGCCTTCCTTTTGTTGTGTACAGGTGACAGAGTTGCTCAGAGAGGGTTTTTATGACTAAATATCTGAAATAAATAGTAAATAATGTTATACCATTATGCAAAGTCATGCAAGGCAACAACATCACATTTTAAAAACCTCTTAGAGAGTTCACTTTCATCTATACCACACGAAAACAAAATCAATTCTCCTTAAAAATAACATAAGTGATCTAGTAATTGAAGCAATCTTTTCAATACAGCTTGTGCAGCGACAGAAGAAAATGCAAAATATTTTTTATTCTCTAGAAAATGGCTCAAAGGCAAAGTGAGCATAGCCCTTTGAGACCTGCAATAACCTACAATGAGGGCAATAGCCATCAAACAGAAAATATAACAGATGGCAGCATGGTTGCTTTACTCTCACATACAGGTTACTGAACAGATGCCTTTAGGGCTTAATATTAGATATTTTTTTCCCTTTCTTCTAGACCATGGCATAGCTTTGTGCACATGCCATTTATAAAACAAATGCAAAACACCACAGGGAAATGAATAAAGTTTCAAATGGCAAAATGTCAGCAGAAATACAAATTTACAGAGGATAATGTGATTATCAATGTTACTGGTATACACTGAAAGATAACCTTACCCTTTACAGTACACTGTATCTATCACACATTATTTTGAGCTATCTTACACAGTTCAAATGTACACACATAAAATCTGTTATAAACCTTCCATTTCTTTGCCAGAAAGGTCAACCACCCAATAGGCTAAAAGTCAACTCTCCTGCTTACCAGGTTTAAACACTCAAAAGCAGCAAGACTAGAATAGAGAAAAAACTGTCATACACAGTGAGCAGGGAGATTTCTACAAATATCTGAAAAGACAAAGCATACAGAGATATAGATCACACACTGCTAAAACAGATAACAGCAAGAAAGATTACTTCTAACTCCCCAGGCACTACAGAGTTCACAACTTGACCAAGTCAAAGATGTGTCTTCAAAATATGCTACTGTGCTTATGCAGATCAGCCTCCTAACATGGCCTCAGTCATGATAAATTGCTGTGATACATTACAAGCCCCCTACGGACATCCTAGGTTTTCAAGGTCCTGAGACTGCTCTCTATGTGACAAGACAAAATACCTTTTGTCTTCAATAAGACATGAATTTCATCTAACAGATGCACAAAAAAATACACTTGAGTTGTGGGTTTGAGGTTTTTTTTTTCATTTTAGGACAAATTACTACAGTACCAAGAAAATAAAAGAATCCTCTAGAGATTAGGCCAGTCTCTCTTTCACAATGGGATATTTCAAAAATAGAAATGGTGCATTCTTCAGGGTATTTTAGTAAATATTTCTTAGAACAGTATTTGTTTTACTAAAACTGTACCCTTAACCAAGGAAGAACAATGTTTAACAAGTAAACTGGGCTTCCTTGTTTTTTTAAAAAAGGGCACATTGTTTGCAGTAAATAAACATTCAGATGGAAAGTATAGTGACAAGTGGGCATCACTGTCACTTCCACCATTTTAGGGAAGGAAAGGAAACTGTATTTTTAATAGTCTGGAGGAAAGTTGGAGGAAATACACAGGGATAGTGAAACACCTGAAAACAGATATTGTGTGATGGAGTATTTGCTGTAGCTTATACTGCTTTGCCAGAAATGTGGGGTCAGAAACACCACAGGGAACTTTTCCCAAGTTTCACAGAAATTTTGACATGATATATTTTCCTAAGGAAAGTAGGATAACCTTAAGCTGAGGATGAATAGACAGGGTTTGGTTTCATTTTGTTATAAACTTGTTGTGACCTTATATATCCTCTTTTCTCTGCCTCAATTTTCCTTTTCAACACTTTATAAAATGGTTGGACAGTGTGGCATTGAAGGTCGGTGGAAATCCAAAAGAAAGGCAAATTTCAAAGGCTACCTCAAAAAACTTTAAGCACCCTCAAGGAAAGAAAGTAATCTAAGGTTAGGGAAATTCTATAGCCCTCCAGTCAGTTTTTCATCATGCTTGAGTCACCAATACATTAGCTACTAATCAGAAAACAATTTATTTTCCTGGATGCCATTTATGGACACATTACTGTCCTTGCCATCTTATTTGAATTATAAAAACAAAATATTAAGAAAATTAATTATAAAAGGAAACCCATACAACCTACCCTATAGAAAGTAGCTACAGAGTATGCTTTCTTCTTCCTTTTCTCTTTCAACATCTTGAAGTATTCTCTTTCCATAGTAAACACACTGACATTAGCAGACTGACTTGGTAATAAAAGGATTTCACATATAGAAAGTATTTTACCTGATAGATTAATTCACAGGAAAACTTACTCCACGATGGAGACATAGATACTAAATGCAAATGCTGAAAAATAACTGATACTTGTTTTAATTTAAGTTTGAAGATGCAAAAGACCTACTCAAATCAGCCAAAAGAAACAAAGGTGCCTCCGCTCTGAGAGTGGCAGGAACACTGTGCTTCATTTCCAGGCATGTAAATGCAAGACAAATACTGAGTAGGTAGAAGAGCTAAATGATCATTAAGTAAGGGTGAGAATGACAAAACTGGAAAGAAACTGGCACCCAGCTTACCAGGTTTGCACTTGGCAGTGCTCTCAAGGGTGTATAGTATTATATCCCAAGGGGTGGCAGGAGACACAGTGATATGAACAAACCCTTGTAAAAGGAGCTGAATTTATCATACAACTGGATTTACTTTGAATGAGCAAATCCCTAACTAGACTGTTCATACTTCAGACCCTGAAAGCACAGCTTTTTCCTTCCTCCTTTCCAGTACTAAATATTCTAAGAGATGTGAACCTTCCTGAGTCCCCTTTATCTTTATGCCTATATACAAAAGGTTAAAAACGTGAAACTAACATAGGAAACTCCTTGATTTGACATTCAGACACTATCCTGCATTGAGCCAGCAATATAAATAAAATTCAGGGTCTATTCACAAACAAGAAGTTCCATGGCTGGCAATACAACCCATCATCAATTACATGCCTCATCTAGTTGAAGAAAGGTAGGCTGACTTTGGGAGAGAAGTGCAGCAGCTGACTTCAGCCTGCAGGGACGCTTGCTTCTACATGTAAAATATGACAGCAGGCATATTATAAACTGCAATGCAAATTTAAGATGTTTACAAATGATTCTTTTCCTTCTCTCCCCATCACTTCTTACTCAAAGCATGTACTACACTGCAGACTGCAAATAATTTTAGGGGTGGGGGTTGGGAACATCTGGGTAAAATGATTGCCCTTTTTGTATTATGTTTACATTCGCTCACTTGTGTGCTACCAGACTGTTGCAGTGCTCTGCTTCTAAGGAAAATAGCCTAGTTGTCTTCTGAATCCATTTCAGCTTTCCTGAGCTAACTGCCTTTCCCTGCTCATTATTCTGTGCTCTGCAAGTTTTAGTTTACTTCATTCCTCTGGATTTAGGTTGTGTTGACTTAGTTTCTTCACTCATACTAGCACAGAGAAGGTAACATCTTTAGTAGTCAGTCCTTTCCATAACCAATGTATTTGCTATATTATTTTGAAGGACATAAGGTGAATAAAAATATTTTAGAAAAGCCACATATTGGACAGATGTTTTAAAAAGAGTAATAAACCAGAATTCTAAGCATGCAAATTTTGTGTTCCTCCCTCCTTTATTGTCTCCCCTTTTTAGTATGAATGCTTTTACACCCCGGTAAGCAAAGACATTTAGTTTTTCTGTTTTAGATGCAGTAAAAATGCCTACTGATATGAAACAATAATCCATACCATCAGAGCATAAACTAGATTAATTTATGCATCCAGAATTCATTTGAGACTACCTTTTTTCAGTAAATCAAATAGCAAGAGATAAAGTATTCCCTTTTGAATTGGTTTCAGTAGAAATGACAATATGATCTCCAAGAAAGGATAGAAATTATTTCTATCCAAAAAAAGCACAATCCCATCATAGTCCCTCAGAGCTGTCAGGACAGAGCACCTGAACACCTCTGTGGTAGACACAAACATATCCGACAGTTTCTGTAGTACCTGGTGGTCCCAGTATTGGATGCTGTGAAGAGCACTGTGCAGAGGTCATAGCACTCTGCTCATGGGGATTACCACACAGGATATTGCTTGGAGGCTTCCTCTCCTTCCTTCTTCTTCTACTTCTCTTCAGTTTTAATTAGGAACAAGAACAACCACATTCTCCAAGAAAGCCAACCCAAGAACCACCTGTCAACCTATAAACTTCAAAAGCAGCAATCCTGGGATTTTTGGCTTATATTTTGTAGGAAAAAACATTAAATATTATAATATAGGCATGTTCATATTTCCCAAGCTTCCCAGATTATTACTATTGTTGTTGTTATTACTACTATTATTAATATATTATCATCATAATCTAAATACACTGTTCCATCTATTTTTTTGTTTGCTTGCTTTATATTTCCCAAGAGAAGGCAACTTGTCTTATATAAAAAAAAAAAAAAGAGCAGAACTCAGGTTAATAGATTTTTAAGTCCGAAGGGGTCTGTATAAACCTGCAGTCTGAGCTGAATAAAACAGAAGTTGAAGCTTCCTTGGATTTCTGCCTTGAGTCCAAATGTAGGTGATGTGACTTGCCCAAGCAGGCATGAGCCTGTCTCGACTGCACCAGCTGTGTGGAGGGACTCGGTGGCCCATGGCAACTGTTTCAGCAGATACCTCTTCTTACTATCAACATTAAGCAAGATAGAGTTTGTCTTGCTTGAGTTTGAGGTCATCAATCCACACAGTTTTACGTAATTATTTACAGAACTTAACACTGATGTTCCCCAGGGGCAAACTCGTGAAGTGTTGTCTTTCTCAAACACTGAGTCTCTGCAAGCTCTAATGGCACGTTATGGGAGAGTCAAGATTCATCATGCTACAGATTACTGTATGCTTGTGCTGACCGTACAGCAAGGTCCCACAATGTCCTAGAGTTTGTGGCTAGACACTAAAGACGTGTTGCCACACTCATCTTAATATTCCACTGTAGGTACAAAATGCTGTTAGTGAGGATCTTCTTGTTATTTTTCTAAGTCTGTGAGAGACTTTTCTCTCTCACAGAAGAGGTAGCAGGGAATGTAAACAACCAAGCCACCTGCAACCTTGGAAAGTCTTGTTTATGGTATAGTAGAAAATATTTTGATAATGGATGTTTTAGGATTTTGGCCAATCACCCCTAAGGGGTGGCTGGTCCTTTGTCCAATTAGACTATGAAGAAAAAAGTCTATGAAAGAGTTTGTAAAATAATTAAATAAATCAATCTTGCTGCACAATTCCTGCCTGCTGGGTCTTCTCCTCCTCCTCCTCCCTATGGCTGCGGGACACAGTGATATACCGTAGGAACCAGGCCTGCGGTAATATTCCACTGCCTACAACCTTGTTGTACCTTGTACATCCCTATTTACATCCATGTGGTGTTCGGCCAAAACGTTGCTCTGCAACTGTGATACACTATTCTTCACAAGTCCTTTTCAGAAAAACTTCTGCCTAAGCCAGAAGAGCTCACACTCTACATGACACCCTTATTTGTTCCCCAGATAAATGGCTGAACCTTCACCTATATAAAAATTATTTCAGGGAGTTTGGCTCTAACTAACCAGGGAACTGTGGCCTGTCTTCTTCACTATTTATGACTCTGCCAGTCTTTTGTCACTTGCAGAATTTCAGTGCTCTTGGAAAAAACCCCAACAAATAAAAGAAAAAAACCACAAGCCTTAAATGGTTGATATGGGTCCCTAGTAGCAAAGAATGAATGGAAGGTAAAATAATACACACTCAGCAGTTTGAGTCTCTACCAAATGTACTTCAATAATCCCTACCAAAAAATTTCTAATCTCATCAGAAATTACAAATGCTTTATTAAAAGATTCATACCATTATCAGTCACATGATTCTGACATTCCCCTCCACAGAAATGAATATTTGACTGACCTACCTATAATAATTCTGAAATGCTGGTTCAAAACTTCTTTCTTTTAATGAGATGTTATTGTCTAAAGTTTACAAATCTATTTTCATAAACTTCTGCAAACAATTTATTATTAATTCATATAGACATTACTACAATTCTTTTTGAGCAGTGAATCTTTTTAAAATGTATACTTAGTCTCTCAGGGG
Source organism: Corvus brachyrhynchos (assembly GCF_000691975.1). Classification (NCBI taxonomy): domain Eukaryota; kingdom Metazoa; phylum Chordata; class Aves; order Passeriformes; family Corvidae; genus Corvus; species Corvus brachyrhynchos. The sequence continues at coordinate 1,279,735 of NW_008239304.1, read as the reverse complement.
TCAAGGAATACAAAATATTTAGTATCTTGTATACAAATGTCTTTCTCTGTGTCTTTGTCTGTTTCCATGTGAATATGTTACTGCTTTGGACTCTTTTTATGCCTGCTACATTATTTAAAAAAAGGATACGATGAGAAGCTGAGTTGTCTGAAGGTTAGTTCAAAAGTGTTATGGCAACTTCAGTGAAAAAAACTATCTGCTGAATAACCTCATGGATGACTTTCACTGATTTTTCTAAAGGTGAAACCATGCTGCTGAGAGAAAAAAAAAAAACAACAAAACAGTGCTACATTCTGTGGTTTTGTAAGTTCCATTACTGAAACACACTTCAGGGCAGCAGGTGTACTAATGTGACAGAGGAGAGTTTTGCTCATTAACTTCAGTGGTTTAAGTTAGAATAAGCTTTGACCCAAGAGCATTATCTTCTAATCTTTAGATGAGAGCAGGAAAAGCTACTTATGATATACCAGGACAGAGAAACAGATGTCAGCTGCTGACCACAAAACAAGTCTTTGATATGCCAAAAAAGGGAGCGCTTTCCAGAAATTCCTATTAACTCTCACTTTTAAGCACATCTCTTACTTTCAAAACATCCACTTACTTGCATGAGCCCAAATATAAGTTTTTTTCATTCTGGGTTAAATGTAAACTCTAACCCCTTTCAATTCAGCCTGCACACAGATAAATGATTTTCTGCAGTGAAGGATTTTTCAAACTGATCCTATTTAACAAGTGTTATTGAACTTCAGAAGAAGAATGTATCTCCAGGATCAATAACATCAACAAACACCCTGTTCTGCTGTCACAACTGTCAATTCTTTACAGCTTATGTGTTTGTGCTACCGAATATTAAAAAAAAAATTACCGAAGAAAAATCATGTTCCTCGTTCAGACACTCTCTCACATGTAAGCCCTTCTTTTGTGTTTTTCCTTCAGCTGAGATCTCGTTTCAGGAAGACAGATGGGGAATGAATACCACAGTCCAGCAACTATTATAAATATTTCACCTATGTTTACAGAAAAAAACCCCAAACTTACTGTGCACACAGACACTTCAGAAGCTTCTTGAAGGCACTGTGTCAGACAATAGAATAAAGTAAACAGCAGGTGAAGTGGGTCTATGTTCAGACCTGAAGTACTGCACGAGGACATCCTGTTTGTCCTCAGTTACTGACCTGTGTCCAAAGGCAAGGACTGTCCTGAGGCACACAAGCATAACTTCTTTTTTGTGAATGCACATAACAATATGTATTTTAATGTTAGGAAATGTCCAGCTGCCATAGTTACCAAGTTCAGAGAAACAGTCATTCAGCCCAGTATTGTGGTGGCTGGTGTGGGGTCTGTAGCTCAGACCCAGGAAACCATAACCAGTCTGGAGAGATGGTCCTGTGAGGAACCGTCTTCCCGGGGCCCATTTAGTTTTTCCCTTGGCTACTGGAGTGCCCTTGCAGAGGCTGTCAGCTCTTTAGTGATTCTCAGCTCGTGATTTCAGCTCTTGCTTTGCAGGGCAATCTCCAGGCCAGACCAGGAGGAGAGAGACAAGAGGCTCATATAGCAATTCCACAGGAGGTTGCTTTATTAGCCAGCACCCTGCGAAGGGAAGGCCAGGGACGAGCTCTGATCCCACAGGGGCAGAGGGCTAGATCTTATAGGGATACAGGGGGTGGGTGTGAGGGTAAAATCCAGTGGGTTACAAAGCATCTGCATAGGTCTCCAAGAAGATCATGGGTCTGTGTCCTCTCTCGCCGTAACTGAAGGTGGCTGCCTTTTCCAGGGGGATTCTGCTGGGAGGTTGTGCAATCTCTCAGCAGGCCTCCCTCCAGGGCAGAGGCTGGGCATACCCCACACAGTATAGGTTTTATTTCTTGACTACACTCAAAGCTACATGCAACAAAACACCGTGTTCTATAAATGTTCTATACTCACTGGTCTCAAAAACAAAAAAACCACAAAAACACAACAAAAAAAACCAAACACAAACCAAAAAAAAAAAAAAAAAAGAGGCACCGGGGCTTCCATAAGAACCTGTTTTTTGAATTCCCATATAAAGCCAAAAGCCTTCACCATATTAAAATACTACCAAGCTAGAAACAGCAGATGAAACTCTCTGCTGTGTACAGGCTCAGCATAGGTAGGACTGACTTGGCACAAGAGTGAGAGTCACTATTATCTGATTTTGCCATTAGTGTTGGAGAAGGAGCATGTTTGTCCCCTCCTTGATGGTATGGCATGTTTAAAGGAGGCTCATCAAGACTGTTTAGCATGAGTTTGTTGAGAAGAGCACCTTGTTACATAATCACCAGCCACGGATGAAGATACAGACTGGGCTTGAAGGGTTAATGCATCTTTTATGTTATGGATAGATTTTAATAACGTCTGTTTATTCTGCCTTCCTTTAATATGTCTAGATGAGAAAATAAATAGAAAGGTAATATGGTAGTGACAAAACAAGCACTGTCTCAATGTTTTTCTGTACATAAGTCAATAAGCTGGTGAAAAAATGTTTCTACAGGTTCTGTTTTCATCAATCCCCCCTCAGCTGGCATCCGTGATAGGTCACAATGTTAATGGCAGCCTGGCAACAGCTTGGGTGTTTCATTTCTCTACAACACAATTTTACAGAATTTGTGTCAGCAGTACAGTAACTCATAATGCAGAGACCACAAAACACCAGGGTTCAGTTTGACATACCTGTGTATTCCTCCGTGTTTTCCTTTAGGCCTCCCATGTACTACTCACATATGCACCAGGAAAATATATAGTTTGAGGCAAGGCAAAGCCCTTGAGGATCAGGAGCATCAATAGTAAGTGATTCTTCTAAGTAACAAACCAATGATTTAAGATACGGATTCAGGGGAAACAGCTTTTGAATACCAGGACAGAACTCACTTCACAAAACTCATTTTTATCCCTGTCAGCTCCATTCAGATAGATGCCATCTTCCCTGTTACTAAACGGATCCATACATTCTTGCGACCACTAGCTCTGACAGTTCTTCTGAGAACTGCTTTTCCCAGTTCATCATTATAAGTTTGCCTTTAAAATGAGTTATAAGTATCTAAGCCTGAAATATGCTAGACTAGCAGTTAAAGAAGTTCAGAGGAAGAGAAAAAGGTGCTAAGCCTGTCAGGCTGAGATACAGGAATGTTACGAATGCAGTTACCTAGCAAATCTGTCACAGGAGGAAGTTAAGCAAAAAGCAGCACTCTTCTTGAATTCCACAGTAAATCTGAGTGTAGAGTATTTCCACTAGAAAAAAAAGTTTAGAAGCTTTTTATTGAGACCAATTGAGAAACTGAGAAATTATTACATGGTAAGCACAAAAATGTCAAGGTCGGGTAATTATTTTGAAAAAATTTCCAGTAATTTCCATGTTTATAAAGTTGCCAAGATAGCACAAAATTTAAAGCTGAACAGTGACTCCACTTTGAAAACTACCTAAGCAGCCGAGGATTCAGGTTCATGTAAATATTCAGTACCAAAGTTTGAGCCTGAATAACTGAGCAAGAATGCATAAAACATCCAGGACTTTTTGCTTCAGAGGATGTGTATCTGAATAAACAATCTCTTTCAGATAATACACTATCTCTGTCTGGAAACAGAGTAGGTCAGGGTAACTAATGATAATTTTTTATTGTAGGTTTAGTACCTACCTGTCCTGGTTCCAGCAGGACAGGGTTAATTTTTTGCAGTAGCTGGGAGGGAATGTGGCTAGGGACGGGGATACCACCTCATGTCAATGCCAGGGCCAGGGAAATTGACTCTCTTCCAAGGAGAAGAGGTTCCTTCTGCTCAAGAAAATGTGGCGGGGGAAGATATCTGGTACTGTTTATTGTCATGGGCTCTTTGGTGAACATTTTTGCATATGAATCACTCTCTCTTTTGTACACTTTTGCTATTAATATTTTTTCTATTACGGTTTTCCTATCTCATTGCTATTTCCAGTAAATTGTTCTTATCACAACCCTTTTGTTCCTCCAGTTGGAGGGGGAGAGGGCGAGCTGGGCATATTTTTCTCAGTGGGAGTACTAAATTGGAGAATCCCGTTCCTAAACCATGACACTGTTAAATGTTTCATGTTAAACTAGTGTAAATAGATGATCACAGAAATCTCATTTCAACCAATCTCTTTGCTAATGACCTCAGTAAACCTTTCAAAATCCTCATAACTATAGAGAATACAAAATCCTTTTCCCCGATGGTGTTTTTTCCAGATAAACACATTTGTACATGACACACATTTGGGGAAAACAAGCCTCAGACAATAGATTTAATCCCTTAGCCTCTCTGGGCTTCAAACTTCATTCACTACAAAACAATTGGAAGCAAGGCCAGTCAGCCTGCTAAGGGGAAATGCCCAGCTCCCCAGCAACTGAAGGACTGGTAGATAAGAAAGACATGTACGCATCTGGGAAAGAGAGTGGCTAAGATTTTCCTTTCCTAATGGTTTACATCTAGAGCTAAAAGTGCACAAGTGGGAAAGCATGTCTGGCTTATTACGTAACAGCAAGATGCTGGCAGTTCTTGGTGTTTAAGTTCTCATTTCCCACACCCAGACTGTAAAATCCTATGTGGTAATACACTGCTCTCCCATCTTTCTATAGAATTAAATGTGGTAAAATTGAGCATTAGACCCTTTCAAAATTTTCATATCAAAGTGCTTTAAATGAGAGATGAATTAGACCATCTGGCTTAGGGAATTCAAATGACATCCCACTTGCATTTGGTATTTAACTATAATTAGACCAATCTATCTGAAACTTTTCACTAGACAAAAATGCCATTACACCCTTGTCCTGCATTTCTGTCCTTGCACATCATTATGCAGTCCTTAATGTACAGAGCTTTTGTTCCCTTGTCATCCACAGAACATTTTCACTAGCAGAAGCTGGAAATCTGGAACAAAAAATATTTTCTAAACCTGCTATTGGCTCCAAAGAGGAGTAGGATCAAACTTCCCATTCAATGCTACTTCACCACCCTGCAGCAGAGCAGCCTGGAGGATAGAAAACCCACTGAACTCTGTCAGGTGTCGACAGCTGAGGATGACTGTAGAGCTGATCTACAGCTGAAGGGACACACGCTGCCCATGGACTCCAGAAGTGGCATGTGGTAACAAATATGGATCCCACATGTTACTGTCCATTTTTAATTTGATTTTACAGCACAGCCACCTTGTCACAGCAAGAATGAATATAAATCTGCCTGTAACAGGTATTCATTGCTTCTCTGTATATACATTCTAGACACCACATAGAGTAATTTGCCAGTAACTCCATTACAGAGCATTTCCAAATTAACAGAGAAAGAGTGATTTTATTTTAAGTTCTTTTTAGGCCACTTAACTTTTTGTTAAAGCAATTCAGGTGTAAAAATGTGAGAACTTGCTAATTATTATGTGTTTAGGGGATTAGCTAGAACTCTTTTTTTTACATTTGACAGGCAAATCAGTTTTGCAAGGCTGTGAAGTCTTCAGTGATAAAAAGTTCCTCTGCTGTTGTCAATTTTTTTTTTTTTTGACTGTAAAGCAAATGAAAGTTTCCTAGACCTGTTAAGAGCTTTTTTTCAGGATGGTAAAAGGATTTAGAAATTTGTTTTCCTGCCAGTCCAATGTTAACTCATCAGGATACTGTGGGGGAGACTGAGGTTCAAGATTAGCATTAAAAAATATCTAAGGTGAAGGAACAAGACCTTAGAGGAAACACAACCTGCATTACTTAGGTTACAAGGAATTTATTAAATACATCCTACAATATTTAGACAATAAGGCAAGACAAACTTTTACTCAGGACATTTTTCTGTTCTTTCTCAGACAAAAATACTATTTACCAGACAATGAGGAACTATTTTCAAATTGTGTAAAGACTTCTGTTTTGCTTCTGAATCACAAAAATCTGTGGAGAATAGGCCAAAGAAATATGGCGTCACATCAATCATTCTTTCCCACGGAAATAATACAGAAAGAGTTTCTTTTATCCTTAAGCTGCCACATCACATTGTAACTACTCACTTAATCAGAGATCTCGCAGCATGCTGCCAGTCCCAGTCCCTGCTGTCACTAGCAAATATGTCTTTTTCTGTCATAAGTGTGGAGTTACTCAAATCCTGATTCTCCTAATTGCTTAGCCACAATAACCTTTATTTCCAGACAGCTAACATACAATAAATATTTAAGCTACCTGCTATTGAGAGCCCTTGTGTGAAAGAAATGGGGAGAGGATTGCTCTGTCCTGTCACTGGGCTTCCTAGTGACATTTGCTTCAATATTTCTGGGTGAAATCCAAATTACTTTTACAAGTACTTCAATGAAACTATGGCTATCTGTTCCTGAATGGTGAAACTAAATGAAGCTTTTAATCCCAGATTTATTTTAAGGTTAGACTGGTAGTGAAATAAATCAAGTAGCAGGAGACAGAAGCTAACTACTAAAGCCATTAGCAGACAGGATGCATAGACACAAAATGTAACAACACAGAAAACTTCGCAGTAACTTTCACCAATATGGAAATGATAAAAACTGCAACTTTTTTTTACTAAAAGAAGAAAAAGGCAGTATTAATTGAGTAAAAATCATGAATTAGAATAAAGTTTTTTTGAACAGGAGTGATCCGTGGCCTGCAGTAATCCTTGACAAGTACAACAGTTTGCTTGTATTCTTGAGCTAAAAATAATAAATGGCATGCACTATACAGTACAGTCCTATTTTTGGGAGAGGGAAGTCTTGTGAGTGTTTTCATACCAACTTCTGACCTATCAATTCAAACTTCTTTCCATAAATCTCATCTTCCCCCTGTATCCTGTCTCCACCAAAACACCCTTCTCCCCAGAAAAGTAATAAAAAAATATTCTCTGGAATTCACCAACGGCCAGCAGAAACTCTCATCAAACAGGAACACGTGTCTGCTTGACATATAAAACAGTTGGTTACTCCAATCTCTATCACATCAACACACGGATGACTCAGAAAGATCTTGGCTCCATTTCAGTAAGTGGTACTTAAATAATGAGGGCCCTAAATAATGCACACTGTTTTCCAACACTCTAGCAGGAAACAGCTGAGCAAGAAGGGTGGACATGTACTAAAACCCATCTAAGACCAATAATGAAGAGTGAATAGAAAATGTTTTTCTTATTTCAATTTCACAGAATCACAGAATGGCTGAGGTTGGAAGGGACCTCTGGACATCGCTTTGTCCATCCTTCTGTTCAAGTAGGATCACCTTGAACAGGTTGCCCAGGACCATGTCCAGGTGGCTTTTGAATGCCTCCAAGGATGGAGATTCTAACACTCCTCTACATTACTTTCAGAAAAATTATATTCATCCGAAAAATTATGAAGCTGTCTTTAAAATGATACAAAAAGGAAAACAAATTGTGTTTTTTCTTTTTTTTAAATTTCTAATGAAGAGTAAACCTAAAATTTTTGCCAAAAGGTTTTGTTGTATTTTTAAATTGTTTTAAGGTTCAAGATTGCTGATGGTCAAAATTTTAAAAACATTAGTGGTCTACAGGATCAGGAGGAGAACTTAAATACAAATAGAACATTGACAGGTTTTTCCAAGTTATTGCATAGCCCATGTTTAATATTTAATATACATACTCTTGTGCAGTACTTTCAACATTTTAAAAGCAAAATGGGAAATTATATAGCTAAATTTCACCAAAATCTGGAACACATGCTATACAATAAAAACTTTAATTATGGCAGTTATTTCTTTTGATTTAATTCTTTGTTTAGAAACAAGGCCTTCCTGTTTGCTTATTGCAATGGAGGATTTATGATCACTCTTTTCTAAGAGAAGTTAAAATTTATCTTCTGTGTAGCAAGTGCATGTGATATTCCCTTTGTTCTGTCATCTAGTGTTCATCCAAGAGTAGTCACTACCCCAGTTTTTCTGGAATCAACTCTTCACAGAATGAATTCCATTCTGAAGCAGTAACCATAGCAATACCCTTGTCCACTGAAAATTTTCATTAAACACTGCACATTAAAAATACCTAAATCTGCAAAGTGCAGGAAGACACTTAGTGACACTTTTGTAGAATTACACTATCTTTCTAAATATCTACATGCCAAATCACTAATTTCTGGTGGACTACTAAGAAACAAAAAATCCTAAGAACAAACTAGTGTAAAACATCACCACTACCATGTGAAACACCTTTAGCCACTACTCTTCAAGCCAACAAGTAAATGCAAAAAGGAAAGACACATGATGGAGAAAAAAACCCAAACAAAACATGTTTAAAGAAAATTGAAAAATCATTTCACAGGTAGAGTCCTGTATCAAAGGAAACAGCTTCCTAAAAATGCATATAAAAGAGCACATCTGAAGGCAGTACTAATCCTTCTTCTCTTCCATGAATCCTCCTTCTCTTCCATGAATTGACACATTTGGTCTTATAAATAATCCCCCAAAGAAAATAAAGAAGC
>NW_008239304.1:1223484-1271256 GCF_000691975.1 Corvus brachyrhynchos | reverse complement strand
TCTGTCTCCTTTCCCTGCAATGTCCCTCTGGGGACATAAACGGGATTTGACCCTAGCTGAACTTGGCCTTGTCCCTAAATACACGCTGTGCACGCTGAGGAAACGCACTTAATCCGAAATGGGCAAGTGCCAAATGAGAAAATTCTGAGGATTGACTCTGAGATGAAAGAATTTTGGCAGCTCTTAAAAAATTTTAGGTCTGGAAAATGTATGAGAAGGTTTCCAGGTGAGATTTGCCGTGTTTCCTAGTGTTAGCAACGTTAACAATAAATTCAAGTTAGTTACAACACTGCCAGCACAGTCACTATAGCATTATACTACTTCCATTATGGGATTTGGCAGGTGGTGGCAAGTGCAGTTTTAAATTAGATTAAAGTAACTACGAGATACAGGTTTTGTATGTGTACATTTCACCCTCTAGGAAAAAAAAAAAGAGGGAGAAAGAAAAGATTAAAAATCTCTTCAAACTGCCTTAAAAGGCATGAATTACTTTTTACTCAGTAATAAAAAAATAATTGAGTTTCAAATAATTTGAAATTAGCACTTAACCAGGATTGACATGAAAATCTAGGTTCCAACCAGAGTGTAGTATTAAATAATTTCGCATTAAAAAAATAAAATTAGATTTGAATTGCTGTAAAGGTCTTTTTCTTCACAACCATGCTAGAGTAAATTATCAGTGACTCCTTTATGTCAGTCAAATGCTATTAATGTCAAAAGCCTTGGTGAAAGAAAGCTTACCATTTTTACATCTGTTTTTTTAAATACTGCTAGATGAGATCCTTAAGTAGGATAAACCAAGCAATAGGACAAGAGGCAATGGGGCAGAAACTGATGCACAGGAGGTTCCACCTGAACATGAGGAAGAACTTCTTCACTGTGCAGGTGACTGAGCACTGGAACAGATTGTCCAGGGAGGTTTTGGAGACTCCCTCACTGGAGAACCATTTGGACACAACTTGTGCCATGTGCTCTGGGATGACCCTGCTTGAGCAGGGAGGCTGGACCAGATGAGCACTATGGTCCCTTCCAACCTGACCCATTATGGGATTCTATGTAATTCTGTTACACAGAATACCAATTCCAGCCAATAGGTCACGTAATACTTTTTTTCCCTGAGGATCCAGATGTGGGTTTCCCAGTCCTATCTGACAAGTAGAGGGTATTAAGCCCCTCAGGAGCTCTTGCCTACCACTAAGCTTCCCTTTGAAGAATTTACAATGAAAGTCAACAATGGCAAGACCTGATTATTTGGACTTTTTATAAAGAATTCAACAAATTTCCACTAGGTAAGCCTCCTTTCAAGGAACATTCCAAAGAAACACGTGTGACAGCACACAAAAGGTAGTATAAGAGGGAAAATAATAGTGTGAACTTTCCTGAGTCAATTGCTAATTCCCAAGGAATATGAAGTAGGCCATCTGCTGCTGCACAAATCATATGAGAAGAGTCTTCTGCTTGAAGAGATCTACTGAGCATATGAAATACTGAGACAAAGAGCAACCTTGGAGCCTCCTGACTGCTGTAGTAATTCCTAGAAGAGTGGAATTATTTAGTGACAAAAAGGATGACATGAAGGTGTAGAACAGATGTAGATGCATGGAGAAGTGGTTTGTGCAGCAGACAGCTATTAGCTGTGATGATTTCCAGCAAATAATAGCTTAAGAGAACAGAAGAACAATGATCAGGCTCTTCACAATGAAAAGAAAGTCTCACCACTAAAATCACATTTAAAAATGGGAATAAGGTATTACAGTTTAGCTAAGTTAGAAGATATACAACTGAAAGTCATACCTGCTCTTTTTGTAGCCAAGGCCAATTCTTCAGAGCACGTGTTGAACACTTTGTGAGCTGGCTCAGAAGATGCTGTTGATATATATTTGTTTACACATGTGGGTAGTCCATGTGTTGACCTTCTGAATCTATTTTAGGGAAGAAATGATAGTACCTTGTCCAGAAACAGTATCTGGTCTGGTAAATTTGAGAGGGAAGGGCTCAGATCACACTACAAATAGACCATACCCTGAAGAACATGTTGTTGTAGGGGGCAAAGAGAAATAGTAACTATTATCAAAACTATTAATCATTTACATTTGTTTCCCTCTTTATTTTTTGACAGGCAGTGTCTGCTAGATAGCACTGCAATGCACCTTTACTAAATCACAGCTGTGCGATGGTCTTGCATGTGGTAAAGGCAAAGCTCAGTGGACATCAGTTCCTGTGGTTCAGTGCATCACATCTTAGATGCTCTGGCATTCTTATACTGAGTTGATGATTATCTTTTGTGGCATGTGAAATTGGGCCTACAGAACTCAAGGGAATGGAAGAAATGATACTGCAGCATATTAATGCACAAATTAAACACATAAAAAAAATAATTCACATGATGAGAGTTATGCATTGCAATCACTGTCTTAAGGGAGAGTGACTTGAACTTCTTCCCATGAGAAAAACTTAGCTTTGGTGATTTGCAGATGTTTGCTCCATGAGCTGGTGTAATCCCAGAAGTGTTTAAATTAAGTGTTGGCTACAGATTGATGCAGACAAAGATCATAAAACTAACAAGAGTCTTTAGTTAAAGTAAGGAGGAGCTCGAGTGGTGTGAGACTTCCCGACCCTCAATATGTTGCTCTTTACCACAATTCTGCGTTGGTCGTTTACTGTTTTTTACACTTCTGCCTTGTTTTCTTCTTTTTTTTACTTTTTTTTTTTTAACAAGAGCTGGACCAAGAACACTTTAGAAAAATTAGAAACAAACCTCACAAGCGCAATATTTATTTCTTTTTGAGACAGATAAAATGGTAGGGAAAAGCAGCTGGCTATTTTGAGCTGGTACAACCAGAAGAAATGGAAAGTTGACACACCTGACAGAGCAAATACCTTTTGTGAAGACAAAGTACAGAGACCAGAGAGGCCACTGTTGTGCGACTATCCAGTCTGTATAACCTCACTATGCCAAAAGAGAAAAATTTTTCCCTTTCCATTACCACACTTGGGCAAGCATGAGCAGCAGCACTACCACAAAGGCCTCAGGCACACGCAGCTCCCCTTCAGCACACACTCGGTCTGTGCACAGCTGGATCCTCTGCGGCCAGCTCACAGCACAGCTGAGACATCAGCTGCCCAGGAGCAGGGAGGGCAGCAGAGATGAGCTGGGCCAGGCAGCAGAGGTTTCCAAAACCCTGCCCTGCTCCATTCACTCTGCTGTGTCAAAGGGAGCTGCACAGCAAGGTTCCTGTCTGCATGTAGAAAAAAAAGACCTGTCTCTGTACAGCAGCAAATAACAGGCCTCTTTTTTTCCCATTGTTATGTAATAGTATTCAAGAAGTAGTGGAGTGGGAGACAATTTAAAATAAATTGACCTGTAATTAACAGTACCAGACGCGTTACAGATTTGAAAGGGGAAAAAAGAGAGCTTCTTTCACTCACTTTCTCATTATAATTGAAATATAAGTGTGGCCAGACAACAGCCAACCAGGCAGCTAGTGCTTTTGGTGAAAGTCAGATCTATGAATCATAGGAGTGAAATGTAAATTAGGGGATCTATTCATTAACTCTTTGGCCTTAAGATATCCCGTGTGTCAACACTGATGCTTTTTATTTTTACAAAACTGATACAGGAAATTTACTTAGATGGCAATACTTTTTCTGCTATAATTACTGATTCAAATGAAAGTAACTAGGCAGAAAGATAAAATAGTAACACCATTTCCACTACATGAAAATCAAGCTATCTTAATGGACAAGAGATACACAACTGTCAATGGTATTATTCCACTTTTATGTCAGAATCTGAGTAAATTACCATTTATATAAACAAAAACTCTGGGCAATTCCTTGTAGTGAGTCAAACAAGCATTTGTAAGGGATATACTAAAGTACACCTGGACCAACACCTGCTATAAAACTACAGAGGAACGACTTAATGTGTCAGTAACATCCTCAGCTTCTGGGCTGCTTAATGGTGCAATTCCTACAGATGCCACTGTGGGAACTGAACTCATCTCAGCACTTATGTGTAATTTCTGATGTGAAGATATGTTAGAAGGCTACACAGCCTAATACAAACATATGTGGTGAAATTATGAGGGGAAAAGCAACATGAGCAATGAAATTCAAATTCCCACACTTTTTTATTCAATGACAGGATCAGCCAGCTACTCAGATACACAGATGCTGTCCCAATGCTGTCACATTCTAATTTTTCTCCTGCCTTCCTCTCCTTTGAACGTGCCTTAGTTTCAGCATTACTATGTTGCATTGTTTTTAGTTTGTTTGTTTGTTTGTTTTAACTGGGAATTGTCTTCCCATGAGCAAAGATTATACTCGGGTACATTTTCAAAGCATAAATTAAAACTGTGCGTAGGTTTTCTTTACAAGATTATTAAGAGTAATCAGTCTTATCTAAATCACGCATTTTAAGCTGCTGTGCATTCAAAAGAGCCTCCTTCCTATGTTCTGGCAGGATTTCTAGGGACAGATCCTAGAGTTCTTACTCCTGTAGGTAGTAGTCCTGCTCAACATTTGATTTCCTTCTTTCATCGGAAACGAGCCTATGCTTCCGAACACATGGGGGAACTGAGGGAAACAAGTTCATTTGCACATGAAGAAACACAGACTGGTACCATCATCTTGTGCTGCTGCAGCGCCATTTCACACTTTGCATACTCGGAGTCACGCTAACCTAGAAACTTGTGACATCCCTTGGGGCATAATTAATCACAATGATGACACAGCACAGAAACACTAGCTTTGCACAAATCTTCATCACACTAAGCACAAACACGTGGAAACTTCCCAACACAAAATAAATACATAAACTTCCCTATAGATACAACTGCATTGTACAGATAGCTGCCACAGATGTTACAGCAATAAGAATTCTTAACCCAGTTTTAATCATTTCCAACTCAATGCTAAAATGTTTGCCTCCTACGAACCCAGCATGGTTTTTACAGTCATTTTTACTTTGTGTGAATTGGCTTGGATTTTACTGGTGGCATCTTTAAAACACCTCTAGGTTTTGTTTTCTTCAATAATTAATGCTTACACTAAAAAAAACAAATAAAACTTCACCAAACAGATTTTGAATTAAAGCATGTTTCAGTTCCTGAACACTAATGCAGCACAATGGAATTAATGTGCATTAATAAAATTTACTACAAAAGTGTAATAAAACTGAACAAATTCTGAAGAATTTTGCATAACACACAAAACCAATCAAATTTGAATTACAGTGTACTTTCAAAGAACTGCATTATTCTTAAGAAATAAGGAAAAAGAATCATGGCATTATGACTGCAAAATTGGATTCTTCCTATACATTGCTATTGCCAGGTGTTTTTTAAAACAAGAGAAAAGCTCAGTAATCTTTGCTAGCTTTCAAACAAAATCAACATATTTTAATAACCAATACTCTCTTCTGACACCCCAGACTCAAGAAATCTTGTGGCCTTCCAGCCCCCCTCAGGCATATGGAAATCAATCAGAAGCATTACATTTACAGTAAAAGAGATCCAATCTCCTCTTTTTCACACAGATCGAAGTCCAGCAGACAATCTCACTGAAACATGTCAGTATCTAAGTCTGTGAAGTAAATAAACTATGAAAAGGGAAAGGAATTTGAGAGTCTTCCCAAAAACATGTATCTGACATCAATGGCAAGACCTATAGAGCAGAACCTCAGTGCCTTGTGCTGGGTACAGTTAGCTCTTTCAAAACTACACTTGCCTGATGAGCAGAATAATGATCTAAGCTGGAAGGATGTGTATTAATCTTTTTTTTTTTTTTTTTTTTTTTTTTTCTTTAATTCAGCAGACTGCTGAATGCTCCAAGAGTTTAAAAAACAGCTGTGAATGCTATGGGCAGAGAGGGTGAACAGGTGACCTCTCTGTCCATCTTGATTATAACTGATAAATTTCAACCATCTTGGTAAAAATGAGCACCAGTTTTGTGCAGGTCCCTGTCTGGAGTTCTAATCAAATTTTTCTACAGAGTTGTGTGGAAAGCTGGTGAAAAGATGAAAAATGTCCTGCATTATTACTAACACAATGGAGATTCTGTTTAAAAATAGGCCCACATGTATCACTTGTAAAACTCACCTTCAAGGGGACACATACTATGCAGAAGTCTCTTCTTCAGGATTTGATTCAATTAGCATCTGAAACACAACAAAACATTCAAGTGGAGGTGTCATCTGTTAGGTTAGGCAACTCTGTTTCCCATTCTTGCTCTGGTTCCTTAACTTCAGAGTAATTCCTACTGCCATTTAACTGAATGAATTAACAAATTAGCAAGCTGCACCCATCCTGCACAAGCACAGAGACACTGAGTTAACTGAAATCCAACTGTGACAAAAGGTTTAATTCAGCATGTCCAGCACTGTATTTGCCTTTAAGAGGTGGCTGAGTTTTAAGAAAACTTTGTGTTTTATTACTCACCCAATAGTACCTGGTTAAGTTAGAGAGTCTTCCAATCCATTGTATCTTCATGTTAATACCAATCTCTCTTCACACAGGAACTTGCTGACAAACTACTTAATAGTCCACTGCACTAGCTGAAATGAAATTGTGAACGATTGCGACTAATATATTTAAATTAGTTGAAAAAACAGTAAAAATAATTACAGTATTTCAAATAAATTCATACTGCCACAGCTTTATTTAAACCTATTTTTTAAAAGCTTCTAGTAATTAGCAATATATTCACTGCTCTCACAAAGAATCTGTAAATACAAATACTTTTTCATTTCCTATGAAGCATAAAATTAATCCACATCCTGACAAACTTTTGTTATTCTACCCAGGCAGTGGAATTTTTAAATAAGAATAAAGGAAATCCAGTTCTTGTCCATGTGAACAAAACAGGCCAAAATTTTCCCACTATCATTATGGTCCATCTTCCTCAGTCTTGCACAATAATCCAATTTTTGTATAAGCAATCTAATGACACTAATTAATTTTCTTCTAAACTAAGCATATCTGAGCCTCGACTCAAAATATTCCTTTCAAAGACTATATAACATTTTATGGCATTGAGCTTGGTATTCCTTACTTGTCAATGAAACTGAGATTTTTAATTCCACACATTCTAAGAGTACAAGGATTAATCACTGTGTCTGAAAATCTCCAAAGTTGTATCACTATCTTTGCATATCTATAAATACATGTGCAGAACTGTAAGATCAAGAAAAAACAACAAATGACAGCAACACTGTAAAAATAGTCAAGGGCTCCCGACTGCTTTCTGCATGACTGTAGTCATGGGGACAGACATCTGTGCAAATGTTTGTGTTTTATGGAAAGAAGGAAGAAGCTTCTGAATGGTTTAGGCATTTAGTACGTTTATATGATCAGCCTTTGCCTTTATTTACTCTTCCTGCTCCTGATTTCCTGCATTTCTTTAATGCAGGAAAGAAGCACACAGTGAAGCAGTTTCCAGTTCATTTGGTATCATGAAAGGTAAGCAACACCACAGTATTAATCCACAGGCAGTTACCTATCTTGTAAAAAAGAAAGGATGGTTTCAAAGGAAGACTTACACTGTATCAACCTTTTCTCTGGCTTCTCCTCAGGAATACGTAACAATTCAATTTTTTGTTGTTGCTGTTTTAGTTTTGGACCACAAAAGTTATCCAAAATTATCCAAATTCTCCATTATCACTGTTCTTTAGTGCATTTAACTATTTTGACTGATTTCTGAATTTATGCTAAGTAGCTTTAATACCCAGGGACTAAAATGCATGCATACTCCCTCCTCTTTCAGTTCAATGGTGAATTTTCAGGGAAAAAGAAGAAAGAATATAAACTTCTTTCATGCTCTTCTGCTCTACTTTTCAGAAAGGTCTTCATACTGTAATCCCTTTAGACAAAACACATTATGAATTCTCTTTAATTCTCTTCATATCACAAGTTTTAATGAAATGAATTTTCAGTTTGTCATCTAATGACTACTCGTCACATCAAAAAACCTCCCCACAACAGTACTTACTGTATCAGCCAATAATGACAACACTTTTTCTTTAGCTTCTTTATTTAAAATCAGTTCATATATCAGTGAATTTCAGTCATAAGAAACTGTTCTCTGACAAAATCCCACTATCAGAATGGTAAACTCTTAACTATCTTTATTTAAGAAAATAACACAACTATGCCCCACAAATTATGACAAGAGCTTGAAAAGAAGTATCTCTCTCTTTCCTTACTATGTAATGAAGACAATGTCATAAAAGTACATAACAAAGCTATAGAAAAATCAGGAAAACTACAGAAAACCAGAAGCTCCCTATGGGTTTTGCCCTATTCAAATATTTTTTAATTGAAATAAAACATTAATGGCTTTATTCAAGTAAATACATATTTTAATAGGTAAAATGCATCTGAAACATGAATTCTTTCTGATTCTAAATTTCAGACTATGTAAGAAGTCAAAAATGATGGGCTATACTGGCCAAAGGTTGGTTACAAGAGTTTTTATTTTGCAAACTATACAGAAACAGTAAAAAAGAAAATGCATTATACTTTTCAATATTACATAAGATAAACATTAGATTTAGTATTCACTGTGTAGAAATTAATTCAAATAAGAAACTGATTTTCCTTTTAATTAATGATGGGAAACCAGTGATTCAGTTTTAAATTATACAACCTGTAGTGATACATTATACAGGTCATGTCAATTTTATTGTGGGCAGAAAGAAACAGATAGGATATGAATGAAGATGGTGGAGTCCCAAAATGTCTACACAATTAATTAACATGCTAACATAAATACAGTGATTAAAGTAATTTTCTCTACAGTCAAATCTTAAGTGCTACTCTACACAATAAGTATAATCTAGACCACATGGTAATTACATAATAATAGGAAAAAATTAAAATAATCCATTTTCTTCATTCCAGCAGCAGTACCTATACTGGTATTAATTTGGTAATTGGGTGTGCTTAGCTATTGCCTAACATCCTATACTGGTATGCATGCTAAAACCTCTCTAGTTCTATTTTGCAAGGCACCTTTACAATACGTTCTCTAAGTTTCTGCACTAGTAACAGAAAACAAAATGAATTAAGATAAAGAGCAAAACTATTATCTGAAATAAGAAAATAAAAAGCATCATTATACATTTATTAAAAACTACCTTGGGGCAAGTGACAATACTCTGAAATACAGTCATATATAAAGGTAATACAATTTTAAGCAAATCTTTTCCCCCATGTAAATATTTTACGCTGGCCTGATTAGTGAGAAATACAGAGAAACCACAAAGGATGAAGCAAAGTTTAAGTAAATAATGATAAATCTTATATGACCTTGACATGAAACCAGAAAAGGGAAATACAAGAAAACTTTAGAATTACAGATCTGGTGCTTGCCCATGTTACTGCTTTTGAAAAATCCTTTCAATAATCTAGCCATTTCCTAATAAAAACGTAACTACAAATGCAAACCCAAAGGAGGACTTTGCTATAGTTTTCCCTCCAGATTTTTCTCCATACTTTTGGTTAATTAAAGGCTGGTTGAGATGTTACTTGTGCACCAATGTTTTTCTACTGCAATACATTTCTGATTCATTAAATGGACAACTGCAGGGCCTAAAACACTGATGGTACTGAAGTTACAGTATGCATTCTGAAGAGGACATGCACAGTTCCAAGTAAGAGCAAGTATCTTTTCAGCAGAATTTTGAAGAGACTGGTTGACTTTAGTCAACCAGTGTGTTTTGCACATACATATATTTTCAGTAGCACATAACATTTTTTTCTTCCAGCTAGAATTCCAATGTGTTTTCTTCAGTGCAACAGCATTTAAAAACTCAAAAGCACATGATATAATTATTCTTATTTAGACAAAAAAAGTCTATGACTCCAGCTGCAATGTTTGAAATAATCATACAAAATATACATATTTGTTAGAACCCTTTTGATCTTGGAGAGAAAAGGGATTTTATGAAATATAATCTTGTGAAATTTAGAAAGGTACAACATATGGACCCCTTAATATCATCAAATATATCCATCATGATCATCATCATCATCATCATCATCTCCTTCATCTTCATCATCATCTTCAATTTCATCTTCATCATTCATTATTTCATCTTCATCATCTTCATCATCTGTCCATTCATGGAAATCACCAGAGGCAAAATCACCTGAAGTCTCTAAATCGATAGCTAAAAAGGTATGATAGTTATAGAAAAGACTCACAAGATACACTACATATTTAAAGTATATTTTACATAATCATACAAAAGGCACACCAGAATATTTACTTTCAGGAGAACTACAGAGTGAGACATTAATATAAAATATAAATAATATGAAGAGTCTTTTGTCATAAAAGATCCACCTCAATACTGAATGATAATTTCTCAATGTTAACAAAAGGAGACAGATTTTATGGATTTGCAGAACTGTAATGAGTGCTAGGAACAATTGAAAAAAATTTAAGTCCAACTTACAGATGACAATACAGACTACTGGTAATATACACTGACTATTGTTCACGTCTTACATATTATCTTGAACTATATTGAACTGTCCATTTATCTAGAAAGGATCCTGGATCAGATGGACAATAGGCCTGAGCTTGTACCTCAAATACTGTATTCAATTTACTCTCTGCTTCAGGCTATGTTCTTTTGTTGGAGAAGAAGTGAAAAGGAGTCATAAATGACTTTTTTTTAAAAAAAAAAGGAAAAATACTTTTTTTTTTCATCTTTTATATCTGGGACATCAAATAAAGATGGGAATTCTTGGAAGAAGCTGCACAGTGCTGTAGGGAAGGGAAAAATAAGGGAAGATTTAGTGTGCTAAAAACTTTTGGCAATTCCCTCAAATATAAACTAAAAAAAATGTCAAATTGAATTCACTAGCATGCTGATTACCCAAAGGAATTTCATGAAACATTCTGGGACTTACCTAATGCTGCTCTAGAAAATTGATTTTTCTTGGGTTTATATACACTATGCCAAGCACATATAAGGGGTCTATTAACAGTTGACACAGTGACAGGAGTTCCAAAAAATAATGAAGCAATAACAATATTATAATTTGTTACTTTTTGTATCAAAATCCATGTAGTTGGGTCCCACATTTCTAACTGAAGAAATTTAACCTGGTTGGCAATCGAAGGGCATAACACCTCTAAACCAAACACCACAAAAGGTTCTTAACTTACCACATTCTGCTGCGCCGTTTGTTCTGGATCCTGATACCTCATTGCCGTATCTGTCAACACACCAGCACTGCCCCAAGCTTCCATGGCACTGACTTGGTTTGTAATACCCATCCTCATCACAGAAGGGGATGTACTGCCCTGAAAAACAGATGTGTATATATATATAGATATATCTGTGCATGTTGGAAAAGTATATTAAAATCCATGTCTTGGCCAATGTCACAATTATAGCAGAAAGAAACTACCTTTTGCTGTTTCATCATTCCAGACTGCCTTTGTAGTACTAAATTCAGTTGACCCAAAGTGACTGAATGTATCAAATGTAGGAGGGAAAATAACACGTATCAGTCTTGGACTGATTTCAAGAAATAAAGTGAGCGATCTTCCTTTAAATTTTTTGTTGATCCTGTGATATATATCCCTTACTCCCTGAGTATCTCAGTCCAGATTTTCACTGTATTCTGGTGAAAAGGCTCAAATGTAGGACCCACTCCTGAATGGGAAGTTCTATCATCTGTGGAGCACAAACGAGTCTGAATAGTAAGGGCCAGACTTCCTGATTAAAAAACTATCTGCTACAAGGAGTTATTTGTGTTTAATACATATTTTAGAAACCACTTATTTACATACTAATATTTAATTATTCCACCATAGGAGACAAATGCAGCATAACACACCATAAAAAAATGTAAAAAATTAGTACTAAATTTGCATTTATACATACAAGAGAGGCTTATTTTGTGAGGCAGTGACTTGCCTATAGCTGAATAATCCACTGTTTGTCACTTGGACCAAATGGAGTCCACAATGAAGACAACATTCATATGAAAGCATTTGAAGTGTATAGTTCTCATTAGAAACCATCCTTAGCAGAAACACAGTTTTGACTGCTTCGGGCCAAGCCTCTTATTGCAGCTTTTACACAGTGGCTAGTGGTAAATGAAGACCTTACACTTCAGAAATATTGATGCAGTATAAACTGATTCACAACAAAGATTTCAATTACTTACAGAATATCACAGTTAAAGGATCAGCAGAGATACTACTCCAGGAGTACCTTATGCTGTCCCCTCTGTAACTGTGAAACCCTTCTATCAGGGTAATAAAACAGATGTAAGAGCTTTTGGTAGCTAAGGTAATAAAACCAAGTTTAATAGCTTTCAAAAATTTCATAAATTTTGTTTCTGAGATTTACTGTGGGTCTATCTTCATTGGATTAATGTTGATTTTGTGTTGCTGTTTAACTAGGGTTATTTATGTAAGTAATAAAACCGTCAAAAGAATGATCTATGGCTCACCTAGGAGCTTCTTTCCTCCTTGCTGCTTCTGAATGTTGTTGAGTTCTGTCTGGCAAGGTGGGTCTAAAACGACATAAAAAATGTTAAACAGGTTACATAGTATCTAGGACAGAAAGCACATGACTACGTTTTCGCAGTTTGCTATGCTGTAAGGTCACTCTAACTACTGATCTTATGAAACACACACATCTAAAATAAAAGAATTACCACACCTTGCTACAGCTTCAGAATTATGAACTGCACAGCACCATGGATTTGTGCAGAACTCCACTCCCAGTTATCTCATCTCCAAGTGAGCATCTAGTCACCAGTCTGGAGGATGAGGAATGCTAGACCAAAATAGTAACTATCACACCCTACTTTACTGCTCTATAAAAATCAGAGTGCAACTGTGAAGCTTGCCTCATGTACTGGTTAAAAACAGGATGGCACTTTAAATTTCTTCTCTTTTGTCCTTTTTAGAAGTCATGTTCAAATTTTGTATTTCACATACTACACTAAGAAAATAAGACCTTTTCCTTCACTGAAGTCTGCAAGATTGTGATTCTCTGGCAACAATTTAAGACTGGATCCCATGGGTACAAAGCCTCATGTGCAGCAAACTAACTTAAAAAAGGAGGCCAAACTTTAGATGACTCTAAGAAGAAGAAAATGTATTAAAATTCAGTCTTCTATTCTTCAGTTATAGCTTATTCTTGTTCTGAATAATTTAATTTTCTACTGTCCATAAAAGAAAGCTGCAGTATGCCCCATGAATGGGAAGAAAGATGTGAATGTCCTTACATCACTGTTGAATAAGTGAAAGAATCAAAGACAGAAAAGCACTAATTAATCTCTCTCTGAACACTCGCACTGCGTACCACATTAGACCATTAGCACCAGGGCATTTCTCATTCCGAACCACCAATAGAATTACTGAGTTTATTCACAGGTGTCTTTAGCTTGCACCATTCCCAGGCAAAATCTTACATTCCATGAATATTAAATGCATTTTCCATTTTAGCAGACCTTGATAATTTATTAATACATCTTTGCCATGTAGTTAACTCAAGGATCCCTTTTTCTCCATGCAAATAGGAAAAGGTGTTCTGAGCTGGTTTAAAGATGAGCAAGACTGGCCCAGCACATTGATGCAGAACACATGTAAGACCAGAACCCAGTCACTGCTTATGGCACCATGGTGACAAATGCCTAGATGAAGTGGGGATCAAAAATACACTTCTGGTGAGCACAAAGCCTCTTGGCTGGCACAGCCTAGTTATTCCAATAAGCCTTTGGTATTATCTAAGAGAGTAAATATGAACTAGCAGACAATAATAACCCCTTACTGACAGCAGGCTTGGTTTTAAATTTTAAATAACATTTACATATCCAATACATTTAAAGAAGCTTATAAATGTTTCCAGAGGCCTCAACTCTGGTGGGCCAGGCTTTTCACACTAAATCTATAATGACTGTTTTTAGACTGAAGGCCTTAAAAGTAGGCTCCACTTTCAAAACACTGTCAATAGGATTCTTAATGCCAGAAGAAATTTTCAGGAGTTGTCTTTCCAGACAACCAACCAATTTTGTCAGTGTGCTCTTGAAAAATCACTGAGATTTGACATCATTGGGTGGGTATTGGGTTTTAAGGATTCAATTTTTAAGTATTTGCTGAGGCTACATAAAGTTTTACTTTTTTTGTTGTAAGAAGTACTTTCATGATGATCATGCTCACTATTTCATTACCTTTTAAAACTAAGGTTTCTGTCTTCCCCAATATTTGAAGATTTAAACTCTTAATGCTACAGCATTCTGAGGACAGATTATTTCTTAAACTAAAGGTATTTTCTACTACCATTAATCTAATAAATGTCAGCCCTTTATCATACAAATATCACAGGTTATAAGGATCTAGGACTGGGGTGGATTTGGCAGGGTTAGGTTAATGGTTGGGTTATGTCACATTACCTTTCCTACCTATTCTATTCTATTCTATTCTATTTCTATTCATCTTCCAAAAGAGATGGGAAATATGCCGATGGAGAAGAACTAGTCAAATAGGAAGAATACATGTATTTTTTTCTATGAAAAATAATCCTAAATTAGAAACACAGATCTGCACACATGAGCACTAACATGTGGAAATGTAAGAATGGTGAATGCTGCCTAAAGAAAAAAATCATCTTTTATAGCTATAAATCTTTGGTGGCTTAATTACGAAAAGGAATACCACCAAGCAAGAGGTAACAAGGCAACATGAGATAGTTACTTACCCAAAACACTCTTCTTCCCAGAAGTTAGGTCTTCAAGATTCACACTTAAGCTTTGTTTCTCAGGATAAAAGCAGCAAAAACTCTTAACAATACTAAATCACTCTAGTGCTTAAAACTGTCAAAGAGAATGGCAGGCTAGAAGTTCAACCAATTCCTTTTGGCTCACAGCACATTCTTTTTCCTCTTTTCCCAAATCATAATGCCTCCCTCTTTATTTGCCGCTAGTTCCTAAGTTTAAAAAGCTTTTTTTTAGATTTCTGAAATTATTTCAATAAAAAAAGCAGTCACTGGACAACTTACGGCAGTCGTGAGGCAAGGAGAAAAAAAAATCCTTTACAAAAATCAGTGTGGTAGCTTCTTTTGAAATAGCAATGAATCTGACATCAGTCATGTACCACGTGACAGCAGCCATTCACAGTTCGTCAGTGCTCAAAGTACCAGTGCACACCAGAGTATCCAATGCTATTAACACTGGCCCTTGAGACATCAATATCCAGTCGTCAAGAAGTGCTTCAAGGCTAGCACAATTAAGCTCTGATTTACCAAAATGGCACATTAACAGATCAACTGGAGTAAATTTGATAGGTTTGACAAAGAATGCCTATGATTTTTAACAGATAGGTCTCGAGCTGTTACCCACACAATGAGCCTCCAACTTTCAGAGATTCTCCTTCTCACTCAGACACAAAACAGTGATTTTCCACCTATCAAGTAGATAATATTTGGCAGAGCCCCTAGTTTCTGGAATATGGTCCACTGCAGATTAGGCTCCCTTTTGATGTCTTGCCTGTGCTTGGGGTTAAGCATTATAATTGTTGGACATCCAAGGTTTGTACTTCAGGGATCTGAAGCACCAACACTACACCTCAAGAAGTCCTCCAGGGGATCTTACTCATGTTAATCATTTATCTTGATAAAGGCATGTTACCGCTTCCTTTATAACCATCTATAAATATATTTGAAGTCCTTGCAATCTTAAGACTGGCAAATACAAATCATGATAATTACCATTCTTCTGTAAGAGGGACTGTTTTTGAAGTCATTAAGATGTCTTCCAGGCATGACAGACAGAAGAGCCTCTAAGAAAATATATCTAGAAAAGTGCTGGACTAATAGATCCATGCAGAGGCCTTCAGTAAACAAATACTTTGCTGCATTAATACTCCCAGCAAAATTGGCTACTCTCCTGCTCTCACTCAGTGATGCAACAAAACAAGACTGCAGTAATGAATTACTGGCAGAAAGAAGTTCAACCTATAAAAATGCCAACATTGCAAAGGCCTCAGCATTTAGGTAAACACTAAAGTGTCAAGTTAGCATTAAACAATGAAGAAAGTAAGTTCTGAAGATGGGCGCTCAAACACTCACATGGGTTGTTGAAACTAGAGGGCCATAGTGACCAAAGTAACTTGCAAAGAGCACTGTCACAGAGCAGAAGTATTGCAGAAACACATTTTAATGCCTAGAATACACCTCAGAAATACTAAACTACATTTAAAGCAGAGTAAGAGCAAGAAAAAGTGCAGTAAGAATCACTGGACTGTACCGAAGTGTTTAAGCATTTGTCAAGGCGGGACAACCACTACAGAAAGATCATCTTCTCCACAAGAAAGATCTGACTTCATGATTCATAAAAAGTTTCTTATATTGACAAGAAGTTGTTAGCAATGTGCAGTAATAGGTCTAGTGTAGTGTAATGTGACATGATGGATCTCAAGCAAAAAGAAAGAATGAAGAAGAGTTACAAGTACTTGTCTGATCCTGACAGTCTTGCATGGTAAAACTAAGATCAAAGACTATGAGGGCTTCTTAGATAATGACTCAAGCAAATGCCATGTACTTTTAAAAAGCACAATGAAATTGCTATCCCCAGTATGATACATATGGTTGACTAAATTTTGTATTCCCTTTTGAACATCGTTAATCAATAACAGTACTCTAAAATCACTGATCTGCCCAGAAAGCACTAAGGTCAATGAATAGAGAGACCTCTCTACATGGCTTGAAGCATTCTGTTAGTATCAACTTATCTTAATAAACATCAGAAAGAAGCTGCTGAGTTTCTCAGCTTTTCCATCTCTTTGCTATTAATAGCAAAGCCTTAGTTAAAGGCCTTATTTAGATCATTCCATCAAGTAAAACATAACCAAACATGAAAATATTCCAAGGTTCAGCACAGCAATGCAAATTCCAAACAGAGACTTCAATGGGTTACTAATGCACTAGGGAGTTAGGCAGTTAGACATTTGTGCATGAGCTAACAGTATGACATGACAAAAGAAGACTGTAAGATTCTTTTTTCACCTTACACCAAAATCCAGAGAATACAGATTTTGATGACAGTGTTAATTTCAAACGATGAAGTGTATGTTCAATGCACAAGGGTTGCCAAAACATGCAATTTCATTTCATATACAATGTTTAGGAGACATCTTTTTTACTATATACTCAAACACAGTGGTATTAAAGACTATCTAATCTGTTTGAAATCAGCACCTTATCACAACACCATTATGTTAATTATCAAGACAGTGAGGAAATTGGGAAAAAAGGGAAAAAAAGCTTGATAATGTTGGGTTCTGCAATGTGAAGAATCAGTGTCTGAAAGATGGATTTGCTGGGGTACCATTAATAGAATTCTTTAGCGTTGAGATCAGTCTTTACAATACCATCCTCAGGTTCTAGAAGGACACTGAGCAAATACTTTACACAAAATGTGTTTATAGGTAAGAAAATGCAAAACTACTTGAAACTGATCTGTGGAAGTGTTTTCTTAATGTCCTGGTTATGCTGTTATGTCCTTTAAGAGCTACATTACTTCTGGGATGGGTTGTTTTTAATTTGCCAGTTTTGTTAGCAGTACATACACGCTTATAAAAAATAAAGCAAAACTTATTGTTCTACTGTAAAACAAGCAAGGTATTTTAAAAGTTTAAATGTTAACCTTTTAAAGAGAAAGTTATCAAAGAAAAATATGCTATTCAGTATTTATCTACAGGAGTACAGCTTTATTTTATCTAGATTCACAAATGGCAGATGTGGCATCATAAAAACCTTTATTTCCATAGAAATCAGAGTGAAACCATAAATGTGGAATGCTAATGTAAATTTATCATGAGAGTTTTAAGGCTACAAGTGAGATTTAAAAACTGATACTAAAATTTTCAAGAAGGCTGAATTAATTTTGGAAGCTTTCCACCAAATCAGTTTTATCTCCTCTACTGGCAGTATAAATTTGAACCCTGGTTACTGTTTATCCTTTAGAAAAACTCCCTCATGTTAGTAAGAATAATGCAGGGGTTATTCTGCCCAATTTCAGCCAATATTTAATGAGTGAATTTCTTGATACACTACAACTAGCTTGATTACATAATTTACGTGATGTCTAGAATTGTTATATATTCCTCAGGAAAATAATGCTTCTAGGTTGTGTTTTTTTGTCTAACCAAAATCACATCAGAACATTAACAAGACATTCAACTAGGCAATAAAAACCAACTGGTTTTAGGTCTAAATGATTGGAAGTAACTTTATCCATAATGTTTATTCAGCTATTTTATTAGGCTCACTGAACATAAGATACCCTACATTAGCAATACAAAAAGTTTATTTTTTAGTGTAGGCAAAGTAGACTGGGAAGAAATAATTTAAGTATTTGCGTATGTTATTTTAATCTCTTTCATCTCCATACATACTAAATGTTGGTAAGAGGAACAATATAGCTGTAAAAGCATTAGTGGCAGTGTTGCACTTAGAATCCTTGAATTTTAATAGCAAACCTTTCCATTTAGCTTGGGTTGTTTGGCTTTTTTTGTTTGTTTGGGGATTTTTTACTTCATTTAAGGT
The DNA here is from genome assembly GCF_000691975.1 of Corvus brachyrhynchos. Taxonomy (NCBI): domain Eukaryota; kingdom Metazoa; phylum Chordata; class Aves; order Passeriformes; family Corvidae; genus Corvus; species Corvus brachyrhynchos. The sequence continues at coordinate 1,252,679 of NW_008239304.1, read as the reverse complement.
ATTCACCGTATGTCACAAACCTTAACACAAATTCATTGCACAGTATTTAAGAGCTTGTACTTCACTGCAATTTTCTTAATATGTTAAAAAAAAAATAAAGCCCAACCAAAAGGTCAGTCATATACATAGGCAGGTTGTTCTCATCTTTTACCTTGCTGTCTTTGGAAGCAGTAGCACCACTCGTTGTTAGATATCAAACTGTCTTTGTATGTGTCACAAGAATTGAAGAACGCCCTGGTGCATGGCTCGTTCTTGTCAAGGTAAATGCTTCCAAGTTCTGACTGGTCCAACAACAGGTCATAGTTCATATCGAGCCTATTAAACATCCAGCCGAGGGAGTCTTTGCAAATTGGCAAAATGCTGGTATCAAATCCTAAGAGGCAAACCAAAAATAATAGAAATTATATAGGAGGAAAACTAGACCAGCTGCTGATCCCAGCCACCACAAAAGAATGCTGCATCATGGAAACAGCTCTAGTGGTACATAGATACTATAAATAAACAGTATATGCTATTGAAGGGGACACAGAAATTATGTCAGATTCACTTTAGAAGTCACTAAATTAACCTGCAAAAAAATTTAATCCTACCACCAGTCTCAAAGCATTTAGAAATATGAGTTTTCGTTATGTTATACCTATACCACACACATTATGTACAGTAATAAATGATACACAGTGATTTCCTGGAAAATAATACTGATGAGGAATTTAAGGGATATTATGCATCAGTAGAACGAAACTTAAGTCGTTTGCAAAGTTTACAGAACTAAGAAGAGCATAAATTTCAGGTAACTTGCTGGAGTCTGTGAATGGGATTTTTTTTGTTCTGAACATATATATGAAAAAGGAACACGACAGTCAGTCAGCCTCAGCAACACCTTGAAAATTTTATTTTATCTTTATATGGTGTACTCTCTATCTTGGAGGAGGCCATGGAAAAGATGATTGCTAAGAGCAGGTGGCTGCCAGTATGGTACTTACCTATGCAGCGTGCATCTTCCTAAATCCCTGCTTGAAAAAACGGCCAAATGGAACAGGCTGAGTTAATTATTCCTGCAGCCAGACCTCACACCTCCTGTTTGTCTTTTAAAGTACATGCAGACTTGCCTATGGACATGAAAAGGCAATGCAGAAACCACCAGGCCTATTGCCTCTGTCAAAGATGTGAGCTGCATATGATATACACACACTACTTCTGGTTCATGTGCTGTGGGTCGTGCCACAGGCCGATGTGGCCACGCAGTTGAGTAGACACCCTAATTCAGAACAAGATTTAGTGCTACTAAACACCATTCTTTTCAAAACTTTTAAGTTAAAACTGAGCACTGAAAAAATGAGATTGGTAGATATGGCTATAGAAAAGTTGACATGAGAGCACACAGAAATTCCCAATTTCTACTGCTGTTGAAAATCAAGCCTGCCTGCCTCTGCTGTTGTTCGGACAACAATAAAGAAACCTGAAAAGTGCTTCTATACTGCTAAACAGGTTTAATCCAGTAATTGTACTTAGAAATCATTAAATGTCCTTCTAGATATATATCTTCATATGGAAATGCCTATGCTGCAGTAGAATGACCATTTCAGAAAGGAAAAGAAAGCTGATAGCATCAAAACTCCCTGTGCAAGTCAGACCAACACATAAACTCCCTTTCCCCAGAAATCCTAAATTAGCTATGACTTTTCATCAGGGTGATCTCACTTTTTCTAGCTCCCTGATGAGCTTTTACGTTAATTTTTTTTTTTTTTTTTTGATAGAAAGAAGAGGGGAAAAAAGCAAAAAATATAAAGCCAGCCATTTGATACATATGAAGTTTTGATGTGTTTAACACAATTTAAAAACATAGCCAAGCATTCAGCCAAAGGTCTCTATTCCTTCCTCTTCAGCCCCTGATAAAACATCAAGACGAAACTTATTTTCTGTGGATCACAAAGAGCAGTGAGATATAGGAATGAATAAGGACATAGAGTAAATGTGTTACACAACCATATCTGTAAAAGGTATCAGAATTTTTCAACAGGTGTTTTGGGTTAGAAAAAATCTGGAAGGTTCCTCCACCTTAAAGTACTTTGTCTAAGGATTAATGTGCAGTATAACATTATCTACCTGTAAGGCTCTGTTCCTGAAGGCCTCTAACACTTTCTCTCTTAATCCTCCTCATGACCTTGGATACTGAAAGAGGTCAACATGAAGCATACTGTTACCTATCCTGCTTTTTGTGTACCTGCATGATGGGAGAAATTAGTCTTGTACTCACAATTTTTTTCTGAATTTTGCACTCTGGCAATCTCACCAAACTCTAATAGAAGGGGCAGTAATAGAGCAACTATGATTTTAATTAATAAGACACCAATAGAAGAGAAAATAAGATAAAAGCCACTTTAAACGTGTATTCAAGGATGGACCATGAGGGCCAAAGTAAGTAATTGCAGATAATACCTCTGCATGTGGAAATTTCAGCCAAAATTTATTGAAGGAGGCATCATTTTCTAGCTTGGGCCAAAATATTTTTAAATGAGCATTTGTGGTTCATGCTGGCAAAGCTCACATCATAAAGTATTTGTATTTTAGGATACTAGAAGACAGTTTTATGTTTTTAATAAACTATACCGAGGACCACCCCCCCCCCCCCCCCCCAACATCTGCTTGTTTTACAGAATCACAGAATGATCTGAGTTGGAAGGGACCCACAAGGATCACTGAGTCAAACTGCTTAGTCAGTTTCAAATTATACTCTGAGAAGAAATAAATTTATCTGAAGAATAGTGAAAGAACTGGAAATTTCAAAGGTATATGCACCACTAAATTAAGGTTGGAACAATATTATACAACTGCATACGGTTTTATCCCTATTTTTTGCTTGATTTCCTTAACTAGCCATAACCTGTGATTGAAGTTCATCTTCTGTTCCCATTCCTCAATTTCTTTCTCACTTCCTTCTATATAGCTTTTAGATTTTTTTAAAAAGTGATGTCCCACCAACATCTTTCTCTATTATATTTCACATAATTAAGGACAAAGCTCGAAATTAAAAAAAATTGCATTGGAGTCAGCAATATAATTGTAAGGCAGACCATTTTATTACAGATCACTGATACCAACAGGATAGCACCAGAAAAGTATTATGTTCTAGTATGTCAATAAACCTTGTCAAAGTTCAACATAACCATAGCTGAATATTTAAATATAGAGTCTGAAGTCTGCTATTCATTACATACTCTTCCTAGTAGAGAGGAATATATTATTCTGGTACATCAGAACTAATAAACCTACTTCAAACAATAACATTTTATATAAGAAAAGCTTACATTTATTAAAACTGTCATAACCTATCAATTAAATAGCATCAGATACAGGATAAAAAGCACTGTGGATCATGGGGTCTAACTTTCTATTAAATAACTTTTTGGTTTAATAATTTCTAAAACTGATCATGCTTTACCTTGAAAGTTATTTATGTTTCTTTTTGCAGAGTTCAATTCTGAAATAGTTTATATTTTCATTTACAGCCCAGGTATATTTGTTGTTTTTACTAGTTTTTGTTCTTCCTATTCTTTAGAATATACAATTTTAGTGTAGTTTTTTGAGAAAAATCATATTTGTTCTTAGTTTTCATTTGTCTTCTTTCATTTCATCAGGCCAAACTCTTTCACAACCATCAGTCACTGCAGTATAGAAATGTCTGAAATTTAGGTCAAATATTAGTTTTGCTCAAGTAAGTAAAATGGCTCAAGTATGTCAGAGGTAAACCAGACAGGTGTTAACAGAGATAGAAGCAGCTTTGTTTGATATGAAATGGAACAGTCCACCTTTTTCAAAACTGCTACACCATGAAAAGATCATCACTTCAGGTCTATGTGCACATTATCAACTCTTTTAGAGATTATTGTGGTAAAATTCTTGGTTCATTTAAAAAGAACCTTTACTGAACTTTCCAAACTTAAAATTATCTGAAGTACTTTCAACAATGACTTTCTTCCTTTATTCTAATATTGATACAATAATGCATCTTGAAGGTGATATACTTGATAAAAAATGTCAGGAAAGTCCTTAAATACATATCTAGAGTTTAACATCTGCTAACATGGTTTTCCACGTGAAGGGGTCACGTGATACAGAACTAAGAATCAAAAAATCACCAGGTGACCTAGACCTAAGAAATTATTGCCTGAATCACTCTGAACACCAACTAGAATGCTGGTTTCAGACATTTTTCACATTTGTAACACAACAAAATAAGCAGAAACTAAGGGGGAATAATTAGTATAACTGAATGATAGTAATTTATTCTTGATGATTAAGTACCAGGACATTATGCTGAGAAGAGGAAAAACTGCTGCTCAGATCATTAAATTATGAACGATTCTCTCTTTCATTCTAATTCCTTACTTAAAATCTATTTCCATACACCATAATGAAGTGAACTTTCATGCAGCTATTTCTGAACTCTGTCTAAAAAATGTGAAGTACCAGCTTATGCTCTTTTCCTGGTCAAAACAATCCCAAGGGAAAAACTACTAAGAAATATATCCATCCTCCACGGCTTACACATTAGGCATTCAAAACATTTGCTCAAAAGGAACCAAACAAAATGCTGTTCTTTCTGGTTATTTCTCAGGAGAGAAGTTCAAGTCTTATCTGCTTTCCAAGGTAAAACTATTGTTTACCTGCTTACTAACCACATAAGTAATATGTACATTGAGGAAGCCAGCTTTGGAAACCATGTGGACATCAAAACAGCATACATACATGGGGCTCACATATTGCATTATATAGAAATTGTTTATCTGAAATGCCAAGAAGTGTACAATTTTTTCCAATACCAGTATGCTGTCTGAAGCTGGCAAATCTTATATGTGAATAAACACGTGTGCACTCTTTGCCAGACTCCTAGCTGACATCTAGACCATGGATTTTACCTGTTCAGTGTGCAAGCTGCATAGCAAGAAGGTTTTCTCTTGCAATGGATTTCTGTAATATTTTGGTTAGCAGAAAACCTTCAGTGAACAGCATCTCACATCTTGAGGCCTACTGTGCACAAACTGGGAAAATGTTTTCCTCCTAATGCAATCAGGACAGAGCAGAGCAGGAAAGACTAATACAAAGAGGACTAAGTAGATGTGAATGCTTTTGTACTTGATCACAAACGTGCTCATCTAGGTGAGCCTCATCTGGCTCCAAGGTGGCCCAAGAAGGATCATTGTCATTACCCAGACATGAGCAGAGCCCAGGTTAGGGCAAGACACAGAATCACAGAATATTCTGAGTTGGAAGGGTCCCATAAGAATCACTGAAGACCACATCCTGGCCCTGGAGAACATGGGGAAGGTACCAAAGGTATTTTGATAAACGTAGGAAAACTGACTCTCATGTCACAACAAAAGGTACAAGAGAAAGAAATAAAGCACAACTGCAATGTTCCTTAAACACCTGTGAAAGTTTGCATTCCGAAGTCTCTTCCAGAAAGTGCTTTAAAGAATTTTATATGGAGGTGGAGTAAAAAAAAAAGCAAGATGAATCCTATTCCTAGAAGACTATCAGTTTCCTGATAGATTGACAGATCAGATGAAATTTGTTATTTGGGACACCAGATTTGCCATTTTATTAACAGGAATGACTGTTAGAGAAGAGTAGATAACTGAGGACAAAGAAATAAAATAAAAGAAAGTGCTATAATAAAGACCTGTATGTTTTATTGTGTATAATTCTGTACAGAAGATTGAGTCAAAAGCAACTTCAGTCAACAACACTAATTTAGTTCATTTAGAGACTTAATTTTAAGTAGAGATGGATTAATTAAAATTCCTGTTCAGAATTACTTCTAGGCTGGATTTCTTCTTCCAGACTCTAGCATTAAGCATGCCTTTGCATGAGCCAACCAGACACATGCAGAAATTCACTGGCAGAACCTTTTCTTTCTAGCTAACTAGAGCTATGGTTCAGGTTTTCAGCCTGTTCAACTTTGCAGTATAGCTTTATGAGTCATTTTCTGAAATAATCTCAGGAATTAGACAAATTCTCAAGCCATCGGTGTTTTGAAGACATCAAAAATACTGTTTAAAACCACAATTCTTTCTAGCTTTAGGAGTTGTTTCCTTACTCTAGAAGTAAGGAAAATTTTATTGTTCTTATGACTTCTATCTGTACCTCAGGGTTTTCAAATATGCTTCAGCAATGAAGATCAGGGAAATATAATTTATCATTGTATAGTGTCAGCTTGTCTCTTCATCAATAAGAAACTTAGGATTGCCAGAATGAAACAAAAATCTTCAAGCAAAAATCTGAAGTCGCTTATTTTGTTTACTTTTCTTTAAAAAAATCAGTCTTTTCCTCCTGCAATTTTGTATGGGGATTTGTCAATTTCAGTGTAATAATATCTTATTCTGCTAGTTCCAGACAAGCCAATTATAAGTAATTTTCTCTCAGAATCCTTGTATTTTTATGATATTTTCAAAATTATTAATGTATTAGTCTCCAAATAATAATATTAGTTCCAAACCATAAGAAGATTCTCTATTACCTTTGGCCTCTGGTCTTTCATCTTCTAATATGACAAGGTGCTCAAGTATTCTTCAGAAATAGACTGCCTGCTAGCAGAAATATTTGTGGGACTATGGTATTCTTTGTGCTTTGCATATGATGTATTAATTTTGTGGTTTATTACACAAAATTAATATAGAAATAGAATGAATATTTTAATAGACTTTAAAACAGGTACATAAAATGTCACTTTATTTTTTGACTCTGTATTTTCTGATCCACAAGGGAAAAATAATGGGGGTATTATTGTAGTATGGGGATCAAATACCCTTTTCCCCTTTGTGTCATGTATTTAGACCATAAACGGCCTGAGGAAAAAATTTATCTGCATATGTAGCATCTGTATTATTGATACTTTTAGATATATTATATTTGACCACATCTGGACCCAAAAGGGATTTTGGAAATAAAACCTTATTATTTTTTTGAAATATTCTAGTCTGGATTACTAACATTCTGCTTTGGGGAAAAAGTGTCAGTAAGACAAAACTACCTTACTCTTGTAAAAACACAGCAACGTAGGCACCTCAGACTTGTTATCAGGATACTGACAGCTCTAGCAGAACACCACCAAACACTATTGTTTGGTTTGTTTAGGTAATATTAATGATTTGATGGATCAATGTGGACTATTTAATAGCTGGAACAACTCCAAAAAGCACCACCAAGGCACCATAAACTTGCGCCACATCTGCCTTGGTCACAAGGACTGCGCTCAAGTTTTTTAACATATCCTGTCCCAAATGCCACCAGAGAGACTGCCATATGAAAAATCTTAAATACAAAGAGACAACCAGAGAGGATGTCACAAATTGCTTCTTTGATGCAGAATGGTTTTTCAGTGAGGAAGGAACTTTACAGTAAGAATACAGGAAAGCCACGGGGAAAGGGTGACAAAACATATTTTTAACACCCCACAGGTAACAAAAAACTCCAGGGATCTGTTAGAATAATTAGGACTCTAAAAGGGGAAGTTGCATTCAGGTGGCTTTTTGATGTAGCTTTTAGTCTGCACAGATCACCAAGTCTCATATGCTAAGTGTAAAGTTACTATACATGGTAAGAAGTTCTTTGCAAGATTTATTTGCAGATGTAGCTTTCTGGCATCTCAAAAATAGGGGCTGGACAGACCTGGTATACTTAGATATCAACATGGCTGGATGCCCTGATACACTCAGATAACAGGCCTGATGTCTTGGACCTCCTATGACTTTGGAAACAGACATTGAGGGATATTACTCAAGAGCTTTGCTCTTCAAGATCAGTTTTAAGAATTTTTTAATGGTATTAGAAAGGACATTATCATGTTGAATGGTTATCATGTTTTTTGTTTCTTTTTGTGTTTACAGGGACACAGTGACATAATATTTTCTTCTAAACAACAGACATGTTCATTTCTCATAAAATGCAGTACAGATTTTGCTGTCTTAAATGAGAAATTTTTAAGTACAGAAATTTACATACCAGGAAAAACATACAGCACTAATGAAACCAGTTTTAAAATAATTTGTGCATCCCCAAATCTACAAATGAAAAAAAAACCCCTTCTGAATGTATATTCGATTGCTTTCTGTCTATAGATGGACTGTCTTCCTGCAGTAGCCTGTCAGATTATCACAAACACATAAATATTGGCTATTTATAAAATCGAGTAAATACTGCTCAAATAGGATGTTTAATACCTAAAACTAGTATTTTTGCACAATTAGCTATTTGCAATTTGAGTAACTGACCACACTACTGAAATATTAGCCACGGAACAGTTATTGTTCAAATGTGAAACACCGTAGGTTTTTGTTGAATACCTCTTTTTTAAAAAGAAAAAGAAGAAAATATAGGATAAACTGAATGTCTCACATCTAAACATTTTGTAAAATTTGCTTTATTTTAGTAAAAAGAAAATAAACATGCCAAAGCCTGTCATCAAACTTCGATCAAATTTAGAGCTAGTAATAAATTAATACTTCATACAACATTCCAAATTCTGGTACCATGATAAAAACCTAACTCAAACATTTCTGACAACACGATGTTGACAGGTAATTTGAAGTCAGCAATATACAGGAAACAGAATTTTCCACAGAGACTGTACTTTCTTACCTGTTGATGAGAAAGAGCAAAGACTATTCTTAGACATCCAAATCAACTCAATTCCATCTTTCAAAAAATGGTAGAATAGCATGCAATCTAAATTGTGCCTTAAATTTAAGATACCTCCTAAAACATGTGCAGATTCTTTACACCACCAAAGGTGAGAACTTTATGACCTTGAAGGCTTCCAAAACTGACAATGTCCAAAAATCCACAAGATTCTTGCATATTTAGCCTCACATATAAAAATCTTTGATCTTAAGTCTAAATATAGTCTTTGATTTCTATTATAAAATACAAATTTGAAAACAAACAAGTGACATAATAAATATGACTATACTATATCCACATGCACATCATGGTACAAATGCCTGTCTCAAGTAGAGATTGTAGGTCTTATCAAAACCGTCTGTGTGCTTAAGGAAAAAAGCCAAGAAAGATGTCTGAGGGAAAAATCTCACACTCTTAAGAACTTTGTGTTTGCACTACATCTCACTGTATTCAAATTAATAACTATGAACTTTACTTTCTTGCATTACATAGAATCCAATTTGTTGAAACACTGACTTGTTATTTATGCAGGACATAATATTTAATGGCTATAGTGTTGCTTTCTTTATCATTGCCCAAATTTCAAAGTGATCATTCAGAGAGAAACAGGACCCTACATGATATTTCAGTTTACCTTCAACTGAGCAATGCACTAACCTACATTATTAGACACAATTTTTTTTTTTTACTATACAATAAATTCTTACTTAAGGGCTGCAAACTTTCTATTTCTATTGTTTTCACTACTGCATGAGAAGCAGATCACATGCCAGTTATGGGCACCAACCAGAATGTAAACTGGAAATATATGGGTTTAAATGTGGTTTTTTTCAATATCAATAAAAAGTGACATTACTGTATTACCACCTGACCTCAGAAACAATTTTTCTCAATGTTAAGGAAAGTACTCCCAGATAAGACAGAACCATCTTTAATTCATTGCATTTTACAGAATTATTCACATTCCCTTCGCATGAAAAAAATCACACAACGAAATGGCATTTGCAATTAAGTGAAATCAGTGGATTTCTTGAAGAAAGAAGAAAAAGTGATGATACTAATTGAATCAAACAAAAGTTAAAAACATCTCAAATACTTAAAAAGCTAAAAATAAAATAAGCAAGGTAAAAACCCAATGGTGGCCAAGTTCTGTGAAACATACTCTGGAAGAATTCGTAGCTTGCTCTTCATATTAACGAAAGGTAGAGTTTTATGGCTTTTGAAATTCAATTTGACTCCCTTCACAGTAGAACTTCACTTTTGGAACTATTAATGCACACTTCAACTGCTCTTCTAAATAAGCCCTTTGATGATTACATTCTAAAATGTAATTACTTTCCACAACAAAAAAAATCTCTTCAAATATTTGAGGGGGCTAAAAACAAATTATGCCCCCTGCTGTTTCCACTCCTGTGTCTTTTCCAATTTCAAGTATTACCTTAAAAATTCCTTTTTTCTTACAAGCTTATTTTCCATCTGTTTTTCTGTACCAGTACCTGCAGTGACATCAACTAGGAAAGATGGGTCACACATAATTAACATTCCTTTATTTTATTTCTTTTAATTTGAAAGCGTTCACAAATTAAAGCATTGTGAATGGTAGCTGCCAAATGATACTGAAAGTTTAAAGTGAACATCTTGTATTAGTACTAAGCCATAAATAGGAAACCAACTATTTGAAAGAAAAGCCCAAAATTGTAGTTTTGTATCTATGCCTATTTAAAGCACATGAGAATAAGGCAAGTCTTAGCAATGGAAAAACAAAAGAACAGAAAAGGATCAAAGAAAACATCAAATAAGGCAAGCAGAAATTGCTTACTGGTTCTTTCAGGCCTTTGAACAATCCTAGTCTTCTTATTCTGAATTCCACTTTCATGAAGTGCCTTAAACCAGTCTCTCAATCTGTTTGCAACTTCCCTGAATTCCAGGTCACTGCACACTGAAAAACAAAATGCAGAGCTGTTTAATGTGTTTCTCCAGGCTGCTAAATAGAACTTTTCAAACAATGCTAAAAAAAATCTCCCAAATCCCCCCCAAACCCCAAACCCCATATAATAATACAAACATGTATGTTCTACAGCTTTTTTAATTAATTAAATTCAGTTGCATTGCTTAGGTACGTCTTCAAAACCCAATGAAGGTCCTCAGAAATAAATGCCTGGTGTATAGAGGAATTATAAAATTACAGGTACCTAGAAATTGAAAACTTGCTTTGCAAACTACTATAGACAGTTGTAGCACAGGTATTTCCAACTCTTAACTGCATATGAGACACCCATAACAGTCTTTTGCCTTTTTATTTCCATGTTCATTAAGGCAATACTAACGCAAGCCCTACCAAAACAGGTCAAGAGATGTAATTTAGGCAGATAATCATGAACTCCCAACCTGATTTCCTATGCTGAGGCATGAAAAGAGGAAATAGGATTGACAGCAAAAGTGTTTCAACAGTGTGCTGGAAGTTTGTATCATGGAATGCAGTTTCACAAGCCAAACTCGTGAGCACGTAACAGCAAACAGGCAACTGTACAGCCACTTGGTGAGGGAAAGGATGGATTCTTTGACCAGAAATAGAACAGGCAGAAAAAGCACACCAGACCAAAGAGAGCATCGGTAGCACCAAGAGCAGCAGATTAGTAGCAGACTGGCTGAAGTGCTGTACAGTACTGGCAGTTCATACAGAAGCCAGCAACAGAAGTAGATATTAGAGAGAGATGTGAAGTCGAGAGGCTTATTCACTGAGAAGACAAAGAAAGAGCATGCTTGAAGCAAGTAGATAGCCCTCCCACAACATCTTCCCATGTATTTGGGAAAAGCTAGGAAAAGACAAAAGAAATAACAGTATCTGGAAAAAGACCAGCACAGAAAAGACACTGGATGTACCCCTCCTAAAGTAACAAAATACGTTCTACTGCCATTCTCAATAGCTATCACTTCCAAATCAGGATCACTTTCCAGGTCTACCAGTAATTGAATAAGCTACAACCTGAAGAGCTCACACCTAAGTTGGCAGGTTGCACAGTGACACTCTTGAAAATAAATCTCCAGTTTGCTTACTTTTCCTTTATTGTGTAGCAATCCAACATATTTAGTGAAGCAATCCAACATATTTAGGGACATATCCTTTAGCACTTCATTAAATTGAACAACACTGTGAAACACCTATTTGTATTTTAGATACAAACATGTCATTCATTATGTCAACAACTATCAATGTCTGTAAAACTGCACATATCTAAGCATTGGATTATTTATACTTTATTGAAGTCTCTCTTGATACTTTGATTCTATCCATGAAAGACTTAAGCACAATCTATACATACATTTGTATATATTATGGCCTGACATTTTTATAGAACTTGTATTTGTGCTTCTCTCATGTAACAGAACTACTTATTTTCTGATAATTTGATAGGGAACTGGGAAAAAAGTAATGATAAATAGGCATGTGTACTCAAAAATGTATTACAACAACCAGATGAAAACGGTCTCCTGACTGAAGACTACATATCATAATTCAAAGTTGTGGGAATTTTATGTTTGCTACAACACCTTCCTGTACCAACCCCTGCAATCAGCTGACAGGTCAGAACAAGCAAGCAGCTATTCATTTGGGACATCCTGCTCCTCTTTAAATTCCCTTTCCATTACACCTGTATATCGGGTTTGTATGGCCAGGTTTTGGTAGCAGGAGGCTACAGGAGTGGCTTCTGTGAGAAGCTGCCAGAAGCTTCCTCCAAGTCCAGGAGAAAAAATGTCAGCTGGCTCCTGGACAGACCCACCAATAGCCAAGGCCAAGCCAATCAGGAATTGAGAGTAACTCCTCTGTGGTTACATATTTAAGAAGGAAAAAAGTTATTGCACAGATGTAATTGCAGCCAGAGAACCTGTAAGGAACAACTGCAGACACCAAGGTCAGTGGAGAAGGAGGGGCAGGAGGTGCTCCAGGCCCTGGAGCTGAGATTCCTCTGCAGCCTGTGGTGCAGACCATGTTGAGGCAGTTGTGCCCCTGCAGCCCATGGAGGGCCACAGAGATCCAGAGATCCACCTGCAGCCCCTGGAGGAGACCCATGCCAGAGCAGACAGATGCCTGAAAACTGCAAATCCATGGGAAACCCTTGGTGAGGCAAGTTCTGGTAAGAGACCTGCAGATCCATTGAGAGAGGAGGACTTGTGACCCTCTGGGGCATTCACCCTGGAACAGGCTATGTCTGAAGGACTGCACCCCATGGAAGAGTGACCCACACTGGAGCAGTTCATGGAGAACTGTTGCCTGTGGGATGCACTCTTGGAGAAGTTCATGGAGAACTACCTCGCATGGGAGGGACCCCATGGGGGAGCAGGGGAATAACTCCTCCCCCTGACCACCGGGAGAAACATCGTGTGATGAACTGACTGAAACCCCACTCCCTCTCTCCCTACACAGCTGGATGGGAGGAGGGAGGGGTGGAGGGGAAGGTGTTTTTAAGATTTATTTTACTTCTCATTGTCCTGAATTTTTAGTAATAAATTCAATTAGTATCCTCAAATTCACTTGGTTTTGCCTGTGACAGTATTTGGTGAGTGACCTTTCCCAGTCCTTATCTCAGCTGGTGAGAGTAGGACCGGGAAAGGTCCTTACCCCTGTCCAACTGCAGAGAGTGACAGAGTGGCTTTGGCGGGCCCCAGGCATCCAGCCTGGGTCAATACAATACAAGGTGAAATAGAGTAATACTGTTCCTTCCCTAACTACCCTCCTTTGGTTTAAGAGAAAGACTTGAATCAAAGGGTATGGAGCACAGCACAACCACTAGGGGTACCTGGACTGCCATCTAACCACTTTGATTTATCGACCCAGCACAATACTGTTTAACACCACCACAGGTCCCAGGATAACACTGCTATGTTAATAACCTGGCTATTTTCTTCTAAACTCTCTATATGCAGTGCTACTCTGATTAACCTCTGGTGCTGAGATGACCTACTCTGAGCCAGCACATAAATTCATCATTTACAGGCACAGACATCCACATAAACATCCATATATACGTGTGTGTGTGTGTATACATGTATGAGGCAGAGCAAGAGGAACTATCAGTTACAGCATGAGGAACTATCAGTTACAAGTAAAAACTTCTGAACAACATTAAGAGAAAGATCCATATGGCATCTGTATGATTGTGCGTGACTTCCTCCTTTCTGTAGAAGTAGCAAAATAAACACACCAAAGCTAATAAACTCATGAAGGTGTAAAAACACTGTATTAAGAAAATGAGACAGTACATCTTTGGCTATTTGGTATAAGAATAAAATTGTTTGTTGTTTCAGCATGGTACTAGCCCCTGCCATGTACAATATAACATAGAACACAGTTACGCTTACATATGGACCCCCATATATATTCTGTTACATTGTATTGTTTGTAGCACTTCTGAAGCATAAAAACAATCAGATAAAAAAATAAATCAGTTTTTATATTGTGAATACTCTGACAAAAAGCCAGTATTATCCTGACAAGAAAATGAGAATATATCAAAAAACCTATAGACTGACAAAGCAGAAAATGCACAAGTAAGTAAGAACTATGGAGTATCAGTAGCGACAAACAGATCATTAAAGTAGAACAGCTTTTTCTATAGTTTGAAATTATCATTTGAGCACTTCTGGGCACAAACTTCCATTTCCTAAGGTACAAGGATACTGGACTACTTAAGCCCTAACAGTGGCAGGAAAGCTGCAGTCTTTGCCCCCTTGGTTTTTAGTTAATAAAACAATTTATGAAAAAATATCTACTTAGAGGATAGTCAGCAATGACTTCATTGTACCCAAGTACCCATGGACAGGGAATTTTTAGACTAAATGCTCAGACATTCAGTCCAACAAAAAAAGAATGCTGTGCATACAGACGTAATGCTAAAAAGTGCATTGATTTTTGCCACATATATCCCTGTCTGTGAACATATATGACTATAATTTCTGGAAAATAAGAGAATTTGTTAGGTCATTCAAAAAATAAAAAATGGTGATGCTTAAATATTGGATATTGGTTTTATTTAGAATCAGATCTTTGAGCATTTCTATATCATATTAGCACACAGATTCCATATTACCTCTTTATATAATAAACATAATAACAAGAACAACAGCAACTAATAATAATAATATGGAATTTTTCCTTCCTTTTTGTTTCATAAAAAAGTCACACTTCTATAGAGGCCAAAACTAAAGCAATATTTGCACATTCTGAGTAAACTGAGGGCCTCAGACTAGAGAAAGAATTCCATTTCAAGTTCCATATATACAACAGAAAAACTGAAATCTTACGTGAGTTATTAAACAGGCATAAAACAATTTCTAACATGTTCCACATTAAAGATAGGACTTTGAATGTCAAATAACTTCAACTATATAATTTTTTTTTCTAAAAGCATTTATCACACTTCAGATTTTTGTTCCTGTTTTGGCATGTAAAAAGAAAAGAAGCAGCTAAATAGCCTTTAAATAGTAAAATAAACCATCTAATTTTCTCTCACACAGAAACTTCTCAACAAGTTTTGTTCAACTTTTCAAGAACGTTCAGATGAACATGTAACAGATGTAAAAGACTAAAGTCTAAAAAGTAACTTTCAGAAAGTCATGAGAAGCAGAGAGCAATATCCAGACATTACCACAGTTACCAATACAACTTGTTTTCCAGAGAAGCTGGACTGCAGAACATAACTGTAATACAACACAAAGAAATGTCAGATATATTTACTGATAATGTATACATTTGGCTTTGTTTCTAATCTGTATCCTGTGTCAGTACAGTACCTGCCTCATCTCTGCACCTTAATTCACATGGATTTATGTGAATAAACTTCATGTTCTGTAACAGAGATGATCAACCTAACAATCCATTTTCCCTAGAACACTATCTGCCATTGAAAAATGCTTGCTCAGGGTTATGCTGTATGATGAAAAATTATATTAATTAATGGGTTGATACATACCAGAAAATATTTAGGGACTTTTCATCCTGGTGATGAGCTTGTAAAGATACACACTAGTGAAATTATTGTGGGAATTTGTACTGATTTAGAATAGGTCAAGATGAGGTAATTCAGATCTATTCAGACTATTATTTCACCTGATAGACTGGGAGATGAATCTTTAATGGCAAAAGACAGACAGTAAAGGTTGTAGAAAGTTAGACAGTAATCAAAAAATGCATATTAAATCACAGGAATCCACTCAGGAACCTGCCAAGAAGTACTACTGTTTTTGTAAAATGCCAATGCAAGGCAATTCTGCTATTACAATCAATTTTAGTAGCCATTAAGAGAATTAGTACAAGGTAATATGAAGTCACTAGCTCAAAGGTTACTGGAGTCTACTGTCATTTCAAGCAATGAGACCATTCTAAAACTAACAGCTATGGCTATGCAAAAAATGAAGGTATCTGTAAACTTATGGGTACTTAATCCAGATATATCTTTATGATAACTATTATTTAGGTGGAACCAACTGTTCAATCTGTTTTCATGTACAGTAAATGTTATGATTTTTGTTGGTATTTGAATACACTTTACAGATTGAAAGTAAAATATTTGAAAATCTTTTAGTGCCTTTTAACTCAAGCTAATTAATGAAGTAAAAATAGCATTACTGAAAGCTGTAAGGACATGCAGAACCTATTTTAGCACTAGCATAATGGATTGAATTCCCTAACGTATTTAAACCACTCTTAGCTTCCTGACGTAAGAGAAAGTAAGTTATTTTAACAGTGCTTACTTTTTATGTAAACACAGACACATATAAAATTATCTTTAGCTTAGGAAGTATTGAATGGACATGGATATAATGAGCACACTGAAATACTGTTGTATGAAGGAGTAGCTTTCACTAAGTGAAGGGTCAAAAAAGTGATTTAGAAGAAAAAAAGCAGCAATAAACACACTGCACACTATGCAGAGGATGTTCCTCAGCACACACAATCTCATTCAATCAGGCAGAACTACACTCATAAATTCATGTATACAATAAAATAACCAGGAAGTAAATATAAAGAGAGAATATAGAAAACTTGAAGAACAGTTCAGGTTCAGACAGAACAGGTACACATCAATCACGTTTTAGAGTCAACTAGTAATTATTCCATGTGAGATGGGCAACTGATCAGTCAGTGAGTGCTAAAGCAAGACTTCTTACTATTCAAACTTTTTCCACATACTGGAATCACTGCATATGACTTAAAAAAAAATTGCAATTACAAAAAAGTATGGTATTTTTTGATTCACAGAATCAAACAATAATATATGTTGAAAGGGAACTCCAGAAGTAGTTCAGTCTTACTCTCTGCTAAAAGCAGGTCTAATTACATTAGGTTACGCAGGACAGTGTCCAGTGATTCATGTCCTGTGACCATCACGCAATTCACGTGAAGGTTCCTCAATATTTGAGAGACCACCCCTCTTTGAAAGGAGCTACTATCAACTATTTTGTAGCTCTGTACTGTTCTCTCTGAAAAGTACAAGAGTATTTCCTCATGCTGTAACTTGAGGATTGCAGCCATCTGTCCAGGACTGTTAGACCCCCAGAAACCTGGTTACAGCAGCAATTCTGAATCAACTGTGGGCAGGAGTATTAGGAGCAGTCCACAGCTGATGCTCATGTAGCCCAATCCCCTTTCAATGCACTACCTACCACTCATGTACTGTCCTATGGCTGCACAGTGAATGTTCAGCATCTGTTCCAGCACAGGCATTTAAACATTCTTCTGAAAATACAATAACCCTAAAACTGCCTTTAGAACTCAGTGCTGCCTTTTAAGACAGTATCTATTATAGTAAGGAACATTACAGCACACATACCTACTCAGTGTCAGTACTCTGGCAAGGCTGCCATTCTGCACAGGTTTATTAATTTAGCCCTGAGGAACTGATTGCTTGGACTGAAAATTCCTGGCTCCAGAATAAGGGCTAGTACCCACGTGGCTAACTCTAAATGTCTAAGAATTGTATGCAAGTGACTTACAATTCCTGCAATATAGAGCAGCACTTCCAGCTCTGCATCATCTGTCACAAATGGGAAGAGCAACATATGGCAAAAAGAAATGAGCTAGCAAAACCCAATAAATTTGGCAGAAGGACAAAAATCCCTCCAAACCTGTAACTAAAGGATGGGACAGCCATTTCAGTCATCTTTTTACAGTCCCGTATGTATAGTTAGAACTGTTTATTTTGTTTTAAAAAGGTTGTAAACTGAAAAAAATCATGCATATATTTCTATTTCTATAAGATGATGTTTATCAGCCATCTGTTGCTTCTAGGCCCAGTGATTTTAGGAAGATAATACCTTGAAATTAACAAATAAAAGCATTCTGATTTCCTTACTATTTAACTAAACATAATGAATTTTCTACTTCAGTTAGTCTATGTTATGAGATAATTAATACAAATGCTGCAGATACCGTATCAGGGAACTGCAGCTGCTTATTCTTACTGCCCCAAATTAATGCTCCATACAGACATTCTGCACATGATTAATGCTTCACAAAATGCAAAATGATTTCAATTAAATTACATGTTTATAAAATAAATCTGATCTTTTTGTGTCCTCATGGTTTTTAAAGACTTCACATTTAAGTATAATAATAATTTCTGAGTGCATGGAAAATAGTAGTAACCAACAACTTACAGAATTTATGTACCAAGTTACTGTCTTCAACTTAAAATACGTGGACTTACAAAAAGATTGCAATTAAATAAGACAATACTTTCTTTAGTCTCTCAGAAGTATCACACACCTACTGTGGAATTTGCTAATTTATTTTCTGGAGGATAGTCAATGTATATGGCTTCCTTTGCTAATTGCTGCTAACTTTTAATGTCAGCTACCATTTCTCTTCATGCTCTGTTATTCCAAACTATCAATTTCTGAGGATAAAAATGATGTTATTAATCTGTAAATTGTGTAGTTATGAACACAGACAGCAAAATATGATAGCAAAGAGATGTTCCACTGTAACATGCTATATATATTCCAAGATAATTTTCAAGTATTTCTGTATATTCTATTGAATCCAGTATTTCACATAATAGAAGATACAGTAAGTATCAAATAGGGACAGACCAAAAATCCGTCTTAGTGGTGAAAGCTTTTAAGGAAACCCAAAGGTGCAATAGTTTTCCAAATTCAGTTTTAAAGATTCCTGAAAGCACTACATGGCTCTGGGACAAAGTCTGGACATTTTCTTCCCTTCAAGATCATGACTGACAGAGTCCTGCAAAGACTTCTTCCATTTGACATACAACCTCTTGAAACATAGCAGACAAAGTTAAAAATACCACTGAACAATGCTCTTTATAAAGAAAACTTAAAAATACGTATATATTATTTCACCATTTCAAATTAGGTATTTTCTGAAATCAGAAATTTTCTGTGCTGATAAGAGACTTTAGAAGTGTATCACATCAGGTAACCCAGCACAGAACCTAGAAGGGACTAATGGGCCTTTCTATTGTGAGGGAAAATTATCATTGTTCCTCACTACAACTATCTACTGGTTTGCACTTTTTCTCTGGAAGGGTAGGGCAGAAGAACTGAACAGCAGGCTGAACAATCACCCTTTAACAGAAATTAACTACAGTCTGCTCCGCAAGTGTCTGGCATTAAGGAATTTTACATCATATAACAGATCCAAGGCTGCATTGCAACAATTTATTTTTTTCATATTTAGATTGTGATCTGATGCTTTAAACCATTTTGTATTTACACTAACCATTTGCTTGTGTGTTCTTCTTGAATGTTTAATCACTAACATTGCTCTTAATAGTGTGAAATTGTTCATTAAAGAGCACAGTTGCCTGTAGACCTTTCAGTGAGGACCAAGAGGGTAGAATTACTCAAATTTAGCTAATTATTTGTATCTTCCCTAAAGGAAGGCCAACAGAGGTAGACAAGCTCTTTCTCTACTATTGAAGAAACCTATGACAGTTAATCCATTATATAGTAATGGAACAGCAGGAGCCAATTCCCCTGGCACAGGAATCACAGGCAGTGAGATACAAACTACACTGCACCACCACCTCAGTGAAATCAGAATGCTGGTTAAGTAAATATAATCTGCAGCTGTGTCTCCACACAAATTCACTAATCAAAAGTGTAAGGAGAAATGCAGAAACTAATGAGTTTAAAAAGATATGATTAGGGCACAAATATCCAAAATGTTTACAAATGCATACATAAAATATGTTAGTAAAGTGCAATTATGTTTTGCTAGTCTATGCGTTCAGCACTAAATGGATTGTTCATGAATGTCTGATGTAGATCAGGGAATTTTTATGAGATGTATATGAATATTCATAGAGATAGGAATTTATTTAGTCTTGGTAATTTCTAATGTGGTTATTCCTATGCATCTTTTAAATCCAAAAACTTTGCATTACCAACAGTGATCCTCATATGTGTTACAGAGAACCTTTAACTCATGGAGTAAACTGTGTGTGACAAAAGTCAATATCAGATCCAAACCAAACACCATGAGGGACCAGTCTTGGTATCATGACAGGTTTCAGAAAATGCTTCTTTTCCAGCCATAGTCTTTCTGCTGGCTACCTGCATGCAGGGTGTCTGCACGTCAACTTTGCCAGTACAGAAATTTTCGAAAGGAGCTGCTTACAGAAGGCACAAATCAGCACCATGTGTATGCAGAACAGAACAGAGCTCTCTTAAAATCCTTATCCTATTGAAATAAGTAGTAAAATTCTTGCTGGTATCAGTACAGCCAGAATTTCACCCCTACTTTGATGCTGTCTAGACCAACTACTTGGTTCTTTGAAGAGGAAAGGAATGCTAACACTGATCAACATGGTGATGATTGTTTAAACAATTCTGTTGACATTTTTCACAATGAAAAATTACATTTCATAAACTTTGCAGTCTATTAAAAGAAAAATATAACCTTTTTGTTTAAAGAAATATGATACTGTTTTTTTAAAAAAATCTATACAAGAAAATGTGCTGGATTTCAGACAAAATCTATATAATTAGAATGTACATTATTTTTCCACATGGTGATTAAGAACTTTTCAAGGCAAAAAGAGTATGGGTAATTAGAGATGCCACGTAGTAATCTATTCGGTTTTAACTTTACTTGTTAATTGTAAGCCATGAAAGGCATTTGTACTAACTGGTTGTGCTGATTATCAGCACCGTTGCCTACAGCTGAAAAGAACTGCCAAATATCATCAGCTGTGGGCCTCTTCACCACTGCATCTGAGACTTCCAAACTATTGTCTCTAACAATGGCATCACTGTTTTGCACTGCTTACAAAATCTGTAATAGTGTCTAAACTGTCAATGACATCATCAAGAATCTGAAAATAATGCATCAGTAGCTGACTTAAAAGTGAAAAACAAAATCAGTACTTTAATTGTTTTAAGAAATATTGAAATACCTACTAATAATGGTTTTGAAGATATACTAGTAAGAACAGTAAGAAATGTTTATAGTGTGAAATTATATCTATTTCTCACATAGATTTTTCTGTTCTCTGTCAAAAGACAAAACATCATTTTCTAGCTACTATTCCTTTTGTTACTGAAATTCAATTCCATGCCTGTTTCCCTTCTGCCCCTTTTGGGCTGTGCTCTTAGAAGTATTTTGTATTTCTGAAAACACATCAATAACTACAGAGAAGCATGCAGAAATATATCACAGTGATATCTGAATTTCACTGGTCACACAAAAGTAGGCAAGTTCCTCATTTCTTCAACAATGACCACCATTAAATCAACATGGCACTACAGAGTCCTGCCATTCTATTCTATTCCATAGGGCCAGCTGCATCACTATACCTATACAGGCAGTTTTAAAGATACAGGCCCTGACAGATACATGTGAATTCACTGTGGTCAAATCTCGTGTCTTGTCACCACTGCACTGAGCTCAGAATTTTGTTGCCTTCCTGCCTGCACGGCTCATTGCCTCGCTTTCAAGATGTTGATATTGCTCCTCAATGACTTGCAGACAACAGAAAATTCACGTTTAGCAAGGTGAAGCTGAGGTACAGCACGTGTGCAAAGATTACTGGATTCAACAGCAGGCACCATCACAAAAAAAATTAACTTGCAGTGTAAATGGGTCTAAGTTTAAGAGTTTCTCCATGGTTCTTATTTCATTGAACAAACAGAAATCTTGGTTCTGCTTCATGGGAGTTTTGTCACAGATTTCAGTACCAGTTTTGCACTCAACAAATATGAAAACCCCTTACTGCTACTGCATAAAACCTCAAAACTTCCTCCTGGTTTCACAGTTGTAATTCAAAGGCTATTGCTTGAATATCTGAACTGACTCGGAATTTTATTTAACTGCTGCTGTCTGCATATATTAATTCATTAATTAAAAGGATATCATTAAGACATTTCTACTTTAAGAACTAACACTGCTATTATTTCTTAATATGCAATCAACTTACAGAGAAAAAAAAACGGTTTAGTCTCATTTTATACTGAATTCTGGCCTTAGAAACAAAAGTTTCTAGGTTTCTAGGACTGCTCATGGATTGGTAAGTTGGTAACCATGATGAAAAATAAATACAACATAATCCTACAACATACTGTACATGGCAGAGAGTATCTTTTTTATAACTTATAGCCACACCTGAAAGTCTAACAGGACTGGATGTACTATGTTATTTTAAAAAGTCATTAAATGTAGAGAATAATTCTACTTTTGGGCTGATACTGTTCAACATCTTTGTTCGTGAAATGAACCGTGGAATCAAGTGCACCTTCAGCAAGTTTGCTGACAACACCAGGCTGTGTGCTGCAGTCAACATGCTGGAGGGAAGGGATGGCATCCAGAGAGACTTTGACACACCTGAAAGGCGGGCCCATGCAAACCAGTGCGAGATCCTATGTCGCGGCAATCCTGGTCACACCTACAAGCTGGGTGGAGAAGCGATTGAGAAGGAATTCAGACTGGTGGTTGATGAAAAACTCAACATGAGCCATCAGTGTGCAGTCACAGCCCAATAACCCAAGGGAATCCTGGGCTGCATTAAAAGGAGCATGGCCAGCAAATTGAAGATTATTCTCCCACTCTACTCTGCTCTTGTGAGATCCCACCTGTGTACTGCATCCAGCTCAAGTGTCCCCAACGCGAGAAGGATACGGAGCTGTTGGAACAAGTCCAGAGGAGGGCCACGAGGTTGAAAAGAGGACTGGAACATCTCTCCTATGAAGACAGCTGAGAGAGTTGGGGCTGTTCAGCGACTGGAGAAGAGAAGGTTGTGTGGAGACCTCAGAGGAACCTTCCAGTATCTCAAGAGAGGCTACAGGGAAGCTGGAGAGGAACTCTACATCAGGAACTGTAGTGATGGGAGAAGGAGTAATGGGTACAAACTGAAAGAGGGTAAATTTAGGTTAGATACTAGGAAGAAATTCTTTCCTGTGAGGATGATGAGGTACTGGAACAGGTTGCCCAGGGAGGTTGTGGATGCTCCAACCCTGAAGGGTTCTAGGCCAGGGTGGATAAGGCCTTGAGCAACCTGCTCTCTTGTAGCCTCCTTTAGATACTGGAAGGCTGCTATAAGCTCTCCCCAGAGCCTTCTCTTCCCCAGGCTGAACAATCGCAGGTCTCTCAGCCATTCTGAGCATTCTTGTGGCCCTCCTCTAGACTCCAGCAGGTCCATGTCCTTCTTATGCTGGGTATCCCAGAGCTGATGGCAGTGACTAAATAAATTTTTGCAGGACATGATGCAGTATGGTCAGCAGTTGACACTATGGTAGTGTGGTTCAACTTTCTGTATAAAAACCTTCAGTACAACTTCATCTAGTATTTTGAAATCAGCCAGTAACTTGAGCTGTGAAACAATTTCTTAAAAAAAAATTACACTGAACCCTAATGTTTCCAAGTTGATAAGGGAAGCTACAATAAGAACAGACTTCCCACCAAACCCAAAGGCATTGAATTTGCATTTTAAAATGGTATCAAAACTGTTGCTTAAGCCTCAGAACATAGAAATAGAACAAAAACTCACTAACGCTTAAAACTTTACAAGAAACTGACTTTCTTGTACAGGCTGAGAAGAACAAAATACATAAAAAACCATAGAAAATAATTTGGTTCTATTATCTTCCAGATACTAGAAATTAAATTTGTGAATTTTGCTGTTTATGCCTCAAGGTATGTTATACTGCATTTGCGGTAAATCTATTAAACAAAAAAGTAAGTGGGCAGATTCCTAAACAGAATCATAACTTAGCAATCTAATAAGCCTACTCACTTGGAACAGTATTTCACTTGGAAGGGACCTACAACAGTCCAGCTGCCTGACCAGTTCAGGGCAGACCATAACCCAATATGTGTTATTAAAGGCATTGTCCAAATGCCTCTTTAACACTGACAGGATCAGGGCATTGACCACCTCTCTAGGAAGGTTGCTCCAGTGTTTGACCACCTTCTAAGTAACAGAATGCTTCCAAATGTCCAGTTTAACCCTCCACTGATGCAGCTCTGAAGCATTCCCATGTGTCCTATCACTTGATACCAAGGAGAAGAGGTCAGCACCTCCCTCGCCACCTCTTCAGGGAGCTGTAGAGACCAATGAAGTCACCCTTCAGCCTCCTCCTCTCCAAGCTAGGCAAGCCCAAAATTCTCATCTGCTCCTCACAGTACATTGTTTCTATCCCTGTCACCAGCTTTGCTGGCCTCCTCTGGATGCGTCCAAGGACCTTCACATCCTTCTTGACATGTGGGGCTCAGAACTGCACAGAGCACTGAGGGTGAGGACCCCAAGGCCAAGTGCAGCGGGACAGTCACCTCTGTTGGTTGTCTGGTTGTGCTGTGCCTGATGCACCCCAGGATGGGGTATTGCCCTCTGGGTTCCAGGGCACACCCTGCTGACTCACACTGAGCTGCTGCTGACCAGCACCCCCAGATCCCTCTTGGCAGGGCTGCTCTCCAGCCACTCCTCTCCCAGCTTAGTCTTGTGCCCAGCATTACTAATACTGCTCCTTTCAATAGGAGTCAGCACGAGGGAGCTGTGCCCAAATAGTATCAACGTACAACACCAGGTCCATTGAACTCAAAACCACTCCCACTACCACCATGACACTGCTGCATAAAATACCTGACATAAACAAACAGCTGACCAAAATAAATTAAATGAATACTGAATGTCTAGTCACTGCTTAAAGCCAAAAAAATGCCCGAGAGTTAGGTAAGTCTCCTAGAAGAAATTAACAAACAAGGAAACATAAACCATGACATTTTCAACACATTGACATCAATCACCTATGAAGAAGATGTAGGCAACAGCTCCTCTGATTATTCAGTCACTCAACAGTGATAATAATCGGAAGTAACTTCCTGAGGATATAGGCAGTGGTAAAGGCCCACAGGGGAGCAATTCACACAAACTCTCCAAAATCTCCCTGAAAGGTAGTCAACTAGGTACATTACGTAACTAGATATTACTTGTTTCTCATTTACTACACACACACGCACACACACACTAGTTTAGCTCTTCAGCAGAAGATAGGAACATACACAAATATATGGCTGAATCGAGACATAAAAAACCAGTGAGTTTCTCTCCTCTCTTCTATCTAGACAAGACAGCCAAGCACCTGCCTTGTGGGCACAAAACTGCTCCCAAGCCAAAGGTGTAATTAAAGAATCATCACCTCCTTGCTATCCACATTTTCTTTTTTTACCTTTCTAGGCTGTTTCTTTCTTTAGTCCCTCACATTCTGAAATGTCAAGAGCTAATGAATCACACATTATTTATATTTTATTGTACAACACATAATCCAGGTGTCCCATTTTAATCACTTTAGTCTTGAAAAATTTCCTGTGAAATGAAGCATTTGTCACTCAGCAAATACTTCTGTAACAAAATAGCTTTTATGATTATCATACTGTTACCAAGTGATTTTTTTCCTGGCAAAAATAGTAGGCATTCATTTTTTGAAAAATACTACAATGTAGAATTTTTTTTCAGAAAGGTAAGATGCTGAACAGTTTAATCTAAATTAACTGACTGAGATTTATGCAATCACTACAAAGAAATGCAGATATGTGTAATTTTCTCTTATAGCATTGAAAGAAGCAAGGAAAATTGTCTTCAGGAAAATGTCCATTTCTTGTATGGCCTGATATTGCACAGATAAAGTAAATTCAAAGTTATAAAATATTAAATAATGAAGGCTAACACTGAGACACTGATAGCAAGTAAAGATCACAACAGGCAGATGCATTTTGTTTTCACAGTTACTGTTTGGCTTCCATTGCAAAAGGAATTTCTCATCACTCAAAATAACACTAATAATTTATAATGCTTGATAAGGATTTTATATTCGCTTTTGATTTATGCAACAGAATGACTCACTGTCCACGCGATACAATGGAACAAACTGCTCAATCATACAGGAAAAGGGTTCCCGCATTTCAACTTTTTAGAATGCTGTTTTTTATCTACCCCAAAACTCTGGAAACCAAAAGGAAATTCAGATTACAACAGAACAAGAGCAGAAGCTCTGACCAGACCATTTCACGTTCAGCTCTCCCAGAAGAGTGTACCATACAAGTTTCAAGTCATTAAGCTGCAAGCCTCCAGGACACCCCAGATTCACAGCATGTGCAATGCAGGCGATCTGCACATATGGACTGGCTGTCTGCCTAGTGCTTAACAAACACATGCCAACACCATCAATCTCTTTGCAAATGCCTTCTTAATGGATATATGCATTTCTGTTTCCATTATGTACTGGTCCTTAAATAGCACAAGGGGCATTCTTCCAGTCTGAAGAAAGCTTGCTTCAAGGTAGAACAATAGAAAAAAAGGAATAGTAGACTGTGTAATTATTCCATGACCTCTGTGTGGTAATGAAATTCAGTAGAATTTTATCTTTATGCTGTTTATAGTTACCTTCCTTCTATATATAAATATATATATAGCTAGGATTACTTGCAAGGCTTGTTGTGTCCTCGTTAATATACATACATGTACTATAGTTCTCAGACCATTTTTTGAAGCTTTTTCTCTTTCACAGCTCTTCACAGCTAACCAAAATTGTCCCACTAATTGCCACTGAAAGTGACAAAAGCACTCATGAGGTTCTATTATGATAGACAATTATAATGTGAACCTTTTTGTTTTACATTTTGTGCATCAAAAGAATTTCTTAGGATGAAATGTTGAAAGCGCTTGGACCATTTTCTCTGGAGAAGAAAACAATGGGATCTTACAAATGTAAATAAATACCTGGAGGGAGGACATAAAAACAGAACCAGGCTCTTTTAAGTGGTTCCCAGTGACAGGACAAGAAGCAATGGGCACAGAGTGAAACAGGAGGTTTCTGCTGGACATGAGGAAACAGTTTGCTGCGAGAGTGACTGAGTTGTCCGGAGAGGTTGTACAGGCTCTATCCTCAGAGACAGTCTAAAGTTGTCTGAGCATGGTCTTGAGCAACCAGTTCTTGGTGGCCCTGCTTGAGCAGGGAGGTGGAGCAAGAACACCTCCAGAGGTCACTTTCAAACTCAACCATTCTTCTAGTCTGTGATTCTGTAATATTGGTGTGTGGCCTGGTAAAATTTGGTAGCAGAAGTATTTTACTGATAATTTCAAACATCTCAACAAAAACCAGTTCAAGTGATGGTATAATTTAATTTGTCATTTACTGGATCTTTATTCAGATTCCCTGTGCTAGTTGCACAAGTTATTTTGGGGAAAAAAGGATATTCCTGTCTTCTTGCTCCTTTTGCACTAAGCAAAGTTTTCCACCTCCACCTTGCCCCCACCCCAAGCTTACTTCCGCACTTGTTTCTGGTTTTGAAAAGAGAAATAGAGCAAACCAAAAGCCTGACCCCTTGGTAATATCAAAGTCTGTTGTTACAAAACACAACTGATTTTAGATCTCTCCCAATACATTGGGGGACTTTAGATATAGATTAAAAAGAAAAAAGGAAAAATCTTTAACACTGGGTATCACTTATTACAAATCTTTATGCAAAAGACTCAATAATTTCAAATAAACTAAAATAGCAAATGAAACAACTTAAGATAAATGAGAAACTTACTGTTTATCATTCACTCTACTCTCCTACTGTAGCCTACAAGGACTAATACCTTAGAATTATCACTTGCAGAGTGAAGTTTTACATGGTTTGTGCAAAAATAATATAAAGTGGCCTACAGAGAGGGCAAAAGATAGAAAGTAGTAATATATAGTTCTTCAACACAAGAAAATTAGGCTGTTCTCCAGAAAGAGAATATACTTCACCTAGAAAGCTGAATTACTGTATTTACTCCATACTGAGCGTTGCATTCCTCAGAGAGGGCAAAAGATAGAAAGTAGTAATATATAGTTCTTCAACACAAGAAAATTAGGCTGTTCTCCAGAAAGAGAATATACTTCACCTAGAAAGCTGAATTACTGTATTTCCTCCATACTGAGCGTTGCATCCCTGCCAATGCTAAGAACCTTTTTCAAGAAGCTCAAGAAATCAGTTCCCTAGCATCATTCACTGACATCAACAAACTTCTAACAACCCCCATGCTATGCAGGAAAAACATCCTGACAGACTGGCATCTCACACGACGAGGTCCATGTTGCCCACAAATGAACACTACAGAGGTGTGGGCCGTAACAGGTGCAGGCTGCTAATCCTTACAGTCAGTGAGAGCTCTCACTAATAACTAAAAGACCATTTGGATGAACTATGTACTTGGTAAATCCATGCCTGCATTACAGAATCTACCTTTAAACCCAGCAAATGAAATTCTAGAGATGTCAAGATATAAACACTTGTACACAACAGCCTTGTAACTGCATTGATCTCTAGCTTTCTTTTTCTAAGAAGCAAACTGTCACAGATGCTCATCTCTGACAACTGTCTGCATCCTTTAGCCTTGACACACTATATCCTGTTGGCTATTTCCAGCTTTTGACTCAGAAAAAATATTTTTATGGATCAATCAGTGGTCTTTAAAGCTGGTGGACAACTCTTCTAAATTATTCCAATCTGTAGTAATTTTCTTTTAAATTTGCTTCCCTAATGTTATGTGTCCTATTTTCTCTGAAGTCTAGTTATGATCCAATGCGCAATTAAACGGTCAGAAACATCTCAACTGAATTGGATATACTTGAACACACTCTGGGTTTTTCTCGCTTTAATAGATTTAAACAGGGCGAAAAACAAAACCAAAGAGAATTACTATTTCCTTTGTTTTTCTGAGCCACAGCAGTATTCTGTTCACTTTGTTAAAACTATACACTCTTTTTGTGTTTATTTTCTGAAGCTAAACCTTTAGAAAGAAGGTAACTACAGAATACCAGCGATTTAATGGCCTCCATCTTTGACATATTTTTTAAGCCTCTTAAACTGTACATAAAGAAATACGACAGAGGGTGATCAACTTCAAATACTGACCTTAAAAGGAAACTATACCCAAAAAATCAGAATCCTATGAGACATAGTAAACTGTGTTATAAACTTAAAACCTTCAACAACACCTGAATTCAGATAAGGAGACAATCCTGCT
>NW_008239304.1:1118649-1223467 GCF_000691975.1 Corvus brachyrhynchos | reverse complement strand
GTCTTATTACTTAGTTTCCACTTAAACTGGCTTTACAACTCTCCTTTTACATGTTTCATGCTCTACTACTGCTCTCAGGAATTTATAAAAAACCTCTACTATGAAGAGGATAAATAATGCAAAAAACATTTCACAGAAATTTTTACTGAAGATGAATCAATCCAGAATTTCTTATGACTTGTACTCTTAGAAATGGTAAATAGAATATTTGTTAGTTGGTTTTTTTTCCTACAAAAACATATTTCAGTACTAGTAAATCACAATATAAAGCCATTTAATTTTAGTGAGTAGTTATGTTTTAAAGGTGCCACCAGGCTAATGAGCCAAAGCTTAACAATTTGACACAACTGAACAAGTGCTGATGCCTGCATGTGAGGTGGCTGTAGCACTTGATCTTGCGGTATCAGCAGGATTTTTAAAACAGATGCCACAGCTAATTTCATGGATCATGGTGCCTTCAGGAAAGAAGTTGGGTTTTTCATTTTCCATGAAGACTTTAATGCTTTATTTAGAGGATTTCTGACATGTAAATTAATCTGCATCTGGGATATAAAATAAAGATATCAAGAAAAAATGAAATTAGTATTGTATTGGTATTGTATTTTGTGATGCAGATAAAAAGCAGCACAGTTGGGTAATTACTATACTTTGAGGCACATAGGATTGATCTAATAATTTTGTTACTGTATGTTTTCATAATGCTGATTCATCAAGAATACAAAAAAAAAAATCTGTATTACAAATAAAAAACCTGCCTTGTTGGCAGTGAAAACAGTCAAGATATGAAAATGTATCACTTGGAATAGATTTAGGTCATGCTAACATTAGTACATATTCTTACCAAGAGTCTGAGTAAAGTTGTAGTAACCTACATGAAGACTAAAAGCTAGCAGGACTGTTTTGCATGCAAAGTAAGGATGGTGGTTTTTTTGAAAATACATCTTTCTCTTGCTTAAAAACACTGAGAAGCATGTAATAATTGTCCTGGAGAGTTATTGTTAAGTAACTTTTTCTGTTACATTTCTTTCTAACACTGCATCATCATTTGAAACTTTTAGAAATTATCACAACTAGAAATGAGCGACGTGAACACGGCCTAGCTGTCATCATACCTTCAACGCACAGACAGGTATTTTCAGAGCATCACTGAATATGCACTACCACATTAAAATGTTCAGTAGTACTTTAAAACTTTACACCAACCAAGAGGACAATGGTTCTCAACTGTGAAAGTGTGTTCAAACATTTATGCGAAAAAAGCAAAAGTGGAACAGTAAATCAATATTGTTCTTCTGTCTGTATGCTAAGGAGAGGTGATAAAATGTTTTTTAGAGAAAACTTGTACTTTTATATGTAAGAACTGATTATATATTTATTATTGAAAAACTGTATTGTAACCAAGTAAGGATATGCCAAGTAAACTTTTTTCCTTGCATAATAAGTTACTGGAATATTTGCTTAAAATTAGCTCAAGTAGAAACTAGTTACCATGACAGAGGCCAGCTTCAAGGAAGAAATGAGATCCAACATGTATGCTAAAAAAAAAACAAACTGGGCCACCATATCACCAGGATATTAACTGTAATTAACACATTAAATTTCTGTCAATTTCAGTGTAGCAGCTGTAGAAACATCAGCAATAGCTGCCAAAGACGGACTTTTTAATCCCTGTCTTCTGAAGGACTTTGATATTTTAAAGAAAATACTAAAATTCTAGCAGCTATTAGAACAGTCACTTCAGAAAACTGATACTGCAACCATTTAACAAGGAGCACGGATAGCACAGTTGAAGCAGTAAATAGGATATTGAAGTACTAAAGACTCAATTAAATATTACTGAGAACTGGTTGCCAAAAGGGTATCACATGTTCTTTAAACACCACTCAGTTTACAGTCTACTTGAAGAGGACTCCATGAATCTTATTGATCCACTTTCAGAAGAGTACTGAACCATCATCAGTCCATTCCTGAGCTTCCTAAGGCTCTCAAGTAGCTTCACTGTTCAATAAACTGACATACTTACAGAAAAAATAATTCAGAATCAGGTTATGCAATTAGCACCACATGTTTTATCTTCAAAAAATAAGGAGGAGGAGCAAATTAAGTAATTTAAAGTGTAATTACCTGATTTACAAAAAACCCCTGATTTTTCTAGCAGTTATCTCCCACTGGTGAGTAATGAAAGACTTTTAAATATTACTGCATATTGATGGCATAAAGATAGTGTCAGTAAAAAAATATTACCATCACATCAGTAATTGAGACACAAACACAGCAACATCCTGTTAGCTTATTTGAACATTGCATGAACAGAAAGATAATGCTGATCCAGATACTTAGCATATGATCTGCATCTCTTTGCTTATTTATTCTCAATACAACTACTGTGACACACTTCTAAAGCCTTTAATGTACCCTAAGATTGGCAAAGCCCCTTCATTTACATAATTAAGGCAATTACAGCCATTATAATCGAATGCAACACCATTTTAATAGTCTGGACTATATTTAAACTTCCAGCTTTATAAGCCACGGAAGCTGGTTGGCAGAGAGCAAAAGAAAATAATGAATATATCCTAAAAATGCATGCTCTCATGACTACCTAAAATAGTTTAATGGAGTTTGTTGTGCTACACAGACTAAGCTTTCCAAATAATTTGGGTGTTTTGGGGACTCTAGGACCGAATTTGTTCAAGAATTGTTCCAAGATCTTAGTTAAAGTTACAAAACATACAATGAAAACAGCATTAATTATCTTCTTTCATCATAACAGCTTGCCTCACTCTCTTAAAATTGCAGCAACACACACAAAACCACAGGCTGATACACTGTAGATAACTTTTCTGCCTCTAAAGGCATATTCACTATTTGGGCTTCGCCTCCTACTAAAACACAAGGGGAAAGGAAGTAAAGAAATCAATCAAGCTAATCAAAATTTTCATAATAAATCATTTTGAAGCAACCTCTTACAGAAAAATCTTTTCCTCTGTGTATGCATACTTTGTAGTAGTAAGAAAACAATTCTGAATGACAAATTACTCACCTTGTATATATTGAGTCTTTACCTAAAAAGAAGCAGTGTATAAATGGCCCTGAGTGCTGGAAGAACCCCACAGAAATCAAGGATTACAAAAAAGGCAATGCACTCTAAGCATCCACCCCACGTGAATAAACTCAATCCCACATATTTAGAGTGAACCAGCTAGCTTTGCTCGAGATGCAGTTTGGGAAGTTCACCCTGAATTGCTCCCTACACAGCAGATGGAAAAGGAATCCCATGCTGTGCCTAGCTCCTTGAACATGCACACCTGTTCTCTAAGCCACAACTTGCACAGGACATACACGTCCTCGATGTCCTGTGATAAGAAGTACTCACACAGTGAGCGGAGATGCAACACTGACATTATTTTAGAAATTAAAAACTGTATTACACAAATACTTTTAACACAGGGCCAGATCTGCCAGTTCAACACTCACTTGCTGGTAACAGAAGAAACATCAGAAGCAAATTCTCCAAGTGCAACTCACCACAGTAGGACAGAACTGCTTTTCAGGGCATTATTACCTTAAGAATTTTCCATTTAGAAGCAAATTCGTGGATGTGATGTACATACCTGGATTTGACAAAGCTGTATAGATTTGAGTACCCAAAGCTTCCAAAAGCGGCCATAAAAAGTGGAATGACTTGGAAATAAACAGGCCAAATTAAGAGCAAAGACCAGGTGGTTCTAGAGAAGACTGCTATTGCAAAGGCCCTTGGAACTGTGAGCAAAGAGCTGTTTCCAGTGATGGGTATGCAATATTCCCATCTTCCCTTCAGTGTCATAGCTCTTCGCAAAATTGACAACAAGCATTCAGCTAACAATCCTTTCTCAGTCTTACACTTAATCCTGGCAACAATAAAATGTTCTTCTTCAAAGCATTCTTGAGTATTTTCTGCAGTGTTACGGGGATTATTTTCATAAACACAGCATATACAGTCTAGTCTTTTTTATATAAACAATATTATAGAATGGACAATCTTCCCATAATCCTTCACTTCTTCCTTGTAACAGTCAAGCTCAATGGAATTTTAATTTGTTCTGCAATTATGATTTCATTGCAGAAAATAGCAAAAATAAAGATCACTGCTCAAGCACATTTTACCTTTTCTCTTGTTTTTTTACACTATCAGCTCCACTCTGATATGAATTAGTAGTATTCTTTTTACTAGAATGTCTCTGCCTCATTGCTCCACCTGCATTTGTAATATCACTTCTGCACAACATGTATTTCTAACACTTGTTTCCAAATATCCTAATCCTTGTAAGAACAGAAAGAAAAAGCAAAAATCTTTTAGCCAGAATATCATCTACCAATATACTAACTAATTCTAGTTATCCTTTTCAAACTATAAAGGTGTTTAAAACGAAGTGAATACACACTGCTCCATGCAGAATAAATTTGAAATTATAGGAGAAATGGGCATGTGGAGCAAAACAGCAAAACTGACAATGAAGTCACTTGTACAGCCTAATAACAGCTTACACAGCTGCACCTCCATTTCTCCAGTCCTTCAGACACAGCCACAGGCCCTTCATCTCTTCCACATCACACATGCACAATACCTGTAATACCAAGCAGCCTGTAAGACTCCTTTCCAATCTTTCCCAGCTTCCAGAGGAAGGAAGACCAGGTATGTGGGTGTGCTCTGGCCAAGCCCAGGCTAATTGAAAAGGGACCCAGGGATTGTGGGCAGATCAGGCCAGATCACTCTCGCTCCAAACACATTCTCTGTCATTCTACACTACATTAGATTGCTGCTAATCACACTACATTACATTACTACTAATGATAGAGAAGTCTCTTTTTAGAAAGTCTTAGCATGGAGTTAGATTAATGAAGATACTGCTAAAAATTTTACTTGGTTCAGTGTCACTTGAGAAAAAAAAGATAGTTGAAAAATTTAAAAAGACTCATGCAAAAAATTTATCTTGGTATTGAAGAAACAACCAATAAAATTAGCTCTACTGAGTTTCTGTTATTACACAAACACAGTAATAAATCCTAAATAAATGCCTTCTACAAATACAATAACACAGGATTTTTATGCTAGCAAATTCCCTTCCTGTCACAGACATGAAAATATTTTACAGATACAAATGAATTGTTGCAAAGATTATTAGTCTGCTATCTCAGAAATAACCTACCATTTAGAAAATATCTCTAAAATCTGGTAAAACAGTAGTATTTCTTATTAATGATCAAGTAAAAAACCGTCTATCATTCACCTTATATACAACAGAGAAAAAAGAGACTTTCTTAATGAATTAGGCTGACTAAGTTTCAAAGCATAAACATCTACAATGCATCCATTTTCACTTTATCTTCAAATAGCTTCAAATCATATATAATATATACTTACAGCTCACCATTACTTTAAATGTATATAGCAAATTTTAAAAGGTGAAAAACAGTATTTTAGCTTGCATGCTTGGTTAAATATAGGTCAAAGATGAATAGCTTTAAGACTGAAAAGTAAAAACTACGCATTCTAGTACAAAAAGCAATAAAAGCAAAATGAACATTAACTTTTAAGTCAATACCCTCTGAAGAACTACAATGGAAATACAATAACACATTTTAGTTTTGTAGCCCCTTTAAAATCAAAAGGTTTCAGAAATAGTAATAAAATAGTGTTCAGAAACATTAGTAGAGTAAGAAGGCTTACCTATGGATAATGTCTTTTCCTCTAACAAGGAAACTGAGTCACAGTGTTAGAGCCGATTTACTTTTAAATCAATAGCAAGATTCACACTGATGCCAGCAGAAAAGGCAAGAGCAGAAATACGAGCCCAGATTCAATTTTTATTGTGAGCCCACAATGACATCAAGCTCAAGCAGTGTATATCAAAACAGGTAAGACAAACTCCTGGATCCGAGTGCTTCCACTGATACCACTGATCATTATGTTCTTGTATTTCAGGCTTCATCTAAACACCATTTTGAGAAAAATCAGCAACATTTTCTAATGAAAATTAAGCAACTAAGAAAGCAAAGATATTTTCTTTTGTTGTTACATTCTATAGAACTGCAGTAGCAATTACATAAAAAATATCTTACTGAATATAAATGTATGGCTAAGAAGAACAGTAAACTATAGAAGGCTGACAATTACCTAGTGCAAATTTAACTCACATATATAAAGTGTTGCTACCACCTATACTCCCAGACTACCAAGACCACCTCCTTTCATTTACTGTGCATAATCCTAAGAGAAAGTTAACAACTGAGAGCAGCTTGCCCATGATAAGAACACGTCCCTTTGTGTTTCTTTGCATAGGCTAGTCACTTTATTTTCTGTAACATGCATGACAGTGTGAAATTAAATATTACAATTAGACCTTTTCAGATATATTTTAAAACATAACAATATATTTGTAAATAAAGCCCAAACAGCATTATTACATACCATCAATTTTCTTTGGTTGGTTTTGCCTTATTTTAAGTTTGAAAGTTACATTTTTATCCTTCACCACACTGCATGAACCTTTTCATCTTACACATGGGAATTTTGCTCTCCGTTTCATACAAATGGCCTCTTCTGGCTACCCCATAACTGGTCACCGATAATATCAGGCCTAATTGGCCTAGCACATGTTGGTTTGAATACAGATTCTTATTCTATTGATGTCGTGTAGTTACTTTTTCAAAAGAGAAAAAGGGAATTACAAAACAATACTGTCATTGAAAGGCAAAAATACAAAGGAGAGATTAGGGAGTTAACAAGTGTTATTTTTGGCCCTCAACCTCTTTATTTGTGAAGTCTGGAAACCAGTCAGTGTTCTCTCTGAATGAAAACAAAATAAAAGCTCTTTTTTGGCATCTATACCTGTAGTATATGAGGAATAGCAGAGGTCATGTATTGAAAAGATGATGCTATGCAAATTAAATCAGAGGATTTCGGAGAGTGCTGCTTGGTTGTTTGTCCCTCTATTTGTTTTTCAAGCACTGAGGCACACAGAATGAAGCAGTACCCACAGTGCCTTTAATCCTACTCTTATTTATCCCCACCTCTACATAGCAATTAACAATTCAGCAATATTCAGTATGGAACAGAATGCAGCTGAGAGAGCAGTCATATTCTGTGATTAAAGTCTTCCAGACATGCTAACTGAAAATACTTTCAGCATGCAATGTTGCCTTCTCACCTCCTTCTGGCAAAAGCTTAGAATCAGAGTATGACACAAGAGCTTCCTTGTTACCTACATAGTCCTCCTCATATGCTGAAGTAAAGAGAAGCCCTTTTTTTCTTCCATGAATGTAAGCCTACCTCTCCTATTTTAGTGAAAATACCAAGTGAGCTCTTAGCAAAGGATTTATCAGAGATTAACTCAGAAGTTATTGAGAATGAATTCTTCTATTTCAATAGCTAATAAAAATGCATATTCAGTATTTTCCCAACAATGCTATAGCTTTTGCCATTTAAACTGCAGGACCTTCAGTTGGCCCTGAGCTTTTAGATGTCCCAGTTGAATCTTGACTCTGTGTCAGGGCAGAAACACAGCCTTATTCCTATGATGAAGATATCCAAAGACATAATCCAGGAGGATGCTGTAGTACACCTCAGCCAAATCTTTGAAATAGACTGTTCGGGAGACGAGGATCCTGGGCATGTCATGGCACACATTTGTCACAGTGTTAGTGTAGCTTGACAGGGAAACAAAACAAAGCACTCTGTCCAAAGATATTTAGTTTTAAGAATAATTAAATTGGCCCAATGTATGTACTCTGGAGTGGAGCAAATTTGAGATAACTGACAATGAATGCTTTTCTTAGATACCTTTGAAGGTCTTTGACCACAGCCAAGAGCTGTCAGCCATACACTCACTTGCTGACGAAATTTCTGCAGAAATACCCGTGGTCTTCACTGACCATATTCCTTCAGACTGACATACACAGTGGGAATTTGTCATCTGTGCTGCCAAACATCTCATATTCAGGTGACAATAGAGAGATACACCCCAGGTATTTGGTCCAAGCAAGCACAAAACCAAACAAACCAGTCCAGAAACACGATCATGTACCTTAAAGGTTTTGCATGTAATTAATATTTTATACAATTTTTCATTTACTTATTTAATCAGTAAGCCTCATGCAACCTAAATAACAAGCAAAGGAGACACAGAAGGAAATGCCTGCAATGATGCAGTAAGTGCAGTACCATTTAAGG
This sequence comes from Corvus brachyrhynchos, assembly GCF_000691975.1. NCBI lineage: Eukaryota > Metazoa > Chordata > Aves > Passeriformes > Corvidae > Corvus > Corvus brachyrhynchos. Next base: position 1,215,255 of record NW_008239304.1, on the reverse strand, counting down.
CAGAGTGAATAATCTCTATCTCAATTTCTGAATGGAAGTGAAACACTTTTATTTCAGAGACTGATGTATTCCTTCCTCTGCATCATTCTGCAGCTTCTGAAAGATATTAAATGCTACAGTTGATCAAGATAGGCTGTTGATACAAGATACAGTTGATACAGAAGGCTGTTATCTGGGACCTCCCTTTTTATTTTCTGGAAGGTGGGATATAAAACATCTCACTCCTCCAACCTCTACTTTCCTAAAAAATAATTACCAATCTAATATAATTAATTTTCTTTATCTTAACTAGTAATCCAATTACAATGATAGTAAAAAAAAAAAATCCAAGGAAATATTAAGACTGAAAATAAGGTAAATTTCTACAGAAAAGAATTATAAGAGAAAACAAATCCTGGCTCATGACAGTCCTACCCTGACTCTTCAAGCAGTATTCAATTTAATCCAGAACTGCTCTTTCTGTCAGGTAGAAAATGTAAGGTATTATACTATAAAAACACAAATATAGGAAGGCCTTATATTTACCACATGAAATGACAAAATTTTAACTTTCTGTTTACTTCTTATGTCCTTTTTTCTAAGATGTATATTTCACAGACTGCCTTATTTCTTTATGTAGAAAAAAACCCCACAGGTTTTGATCAATACCAATAATGAACAGTATTACTATACATTATATTAATTATGAATTAGATATCAATTAACTAACAGTACAAAATTACTTTCAGCTGTTCATATTTTTTCTATTGCAATGTCTTGAACTAAAACAATGTCATGTTCGGCAAATGTATTCTGAACAATTGTTTCAGAATATGAGTACACTGCTGTAAAGATACATTTTACATTTTGTGAAAAATTCCAACAAGCAAGAAAACTTGGCATGATTCCAGAAGCATTATCACTGAGTTTGTTGGGGAATTGCAACAGTCATTAATGATATTCATTAGCATCAAAAGAAGCTGATGTACCTGAGATAAGTATTTTGAATATATTAACTTGCAAAATAAAACACTGTGAAGCAGGGAGTTCACTTGTGACTACACATCATTCAACTTTTTGCTTTTTGCTTTTTTCCACCCAGTATTAAGATGACAAAAATAATAATTTCTTTTTTTTCCAACAGGATGGTAAAATTCCCACTCAAAAGCCTTGAAATCAGTTAAGAACTTGAAAGAACTCTCCCATAATCTCACTCTTTCAATCAGATTTGGAAATTTACAGTTTTATTTTCTTGGAGAAATGTTGGCAATACACACTTATGTTACACAAATTTGACCATTTCAGTGTCTATTCATGGGTTTAAAAGGAATACACTATATATCAAACATGAACCAGAAATAAAATTAAACTAGAATAAAATTGTTGTCTGGATAAAGCACAGTTGAAAAAAAGAATAAATTAAAACTTAATTAAATAATTAGCAAGAAGTACCAAACATGCAGAACTAATTTTGTTCGAAGCTCCACGTTTTTTTAAGGAAATAAATCGCACAAATTAAAATGAGAATCTGTTAATGAGACAATACAGAAAATTCTTATTTCTTTCACCCTGTTTCTTCCCTGTTTTAGGTCATCTAATTTTCCCTGAAGAAATCTTACTAATATTTTAATCTCAAGTTGGCTGAAAGGAAGCATGTTTTAAATAAAGTCAAAATAGCCAACAGCTAAAAGCTTTTTAAATCATTGAAAGAGGTGATGCAGGTCGGTGAATTGTACATTACTAAATAAATGTAACAAAGCTTCAAGTAAATGTGCTACTGCAGTAGGTGAAAAAAATAGTTTAAAATGTGAACTCTAACAGGTAGCAGCTAAGTTTGTGGGTGTATGTGAATTTCAAAATTGGAACTTTTGGGCCCTCCTTGCTGGCTGCAACTGGTATGGACTGGTATAAATTTTGATAAAACAAAAGGGGCACATTAAATAAAGAGACGTGGAACAGAATTAACAAATATGAGGCTGTTAGCGCATTGCACCTCTACACACAGCCTATTTTGATTGGGAAAATTGGGGCAGGGACTGAAAGGATGGATCCTGGAAGAATAGCTTCCAGGATGGATCCTGGAAGAAGGAGCCTTCCCTGAAAGAAGACATTTAAGATCCTGGCCGCTGGAAAGATGCTGGAAGTGAGGAGAGATTGTGGAAATCAGCAAGATGCACTGAGATGAACACTGAGGGAGTCACAGGGACTGTGACCCGATACACCTTGGTATCTCTGTGCAGCTTCAGAGCAGAAACCAACACAATTTTCTGCCTGACTTTCCCAGGTCACCAGTAATCCCCCTGCTTGGAACAAGAGTGAGAGAGGCAACGCAAGTTGTGAAATCAAGCTGAGTAAAAGCAGTATCTCATCAGTTCTTGAACAAATCGCAGCACCCAGCTGCACTACTGGCTCTTGCTTACTCTGCTGTGCATGCACAGAACAGGCTAAACTTCATTGCAAGGGGAGGTCTACCAGTTCCTATGCATTCTAGACAGCTGAATATGAAAGCTAAGCACACTTACTACCCAAAGGGGAAGCAGAAAAAGGATTGATGTGTACTTGTTTTCTGGGCAGTTGGGAACAGAGGGGGAGATGGGTGATCTGAACTGTCAAAAGGTAAAGCAGATGAGGTGTCATATGCAGAGCTAAGTGTTGAAGGTTAACAGGACTTGTACATCCTTAAAAATGAGTGCAACATTTGCATTCACCCCATGGACTGGTCTCACACTTCCTTCTCCCAGTGACCCCGTCGGCAAGACCACACTTTGCATCAGGTGCATTTGTTCTTACCCATCACACGGAGGAGCAGGACAAGCAAAGGACAGGGCTTGCTGTATCTGAGAGCAAAAGGACCATGACCATTATTTGGAAAAAAAAAAAAAAAGTGCCCACACACTGCCAAGGGGGCAAAAGACTCCTTGGTTTTGTAAAAATGTGCAGTGCACAGAATCCTTCCTAGTTTCTGGTGCCACATAACCACTGGGAAAAGCCTCAGAAGCGCTTAGAAAAATGAAGATCTGCAGATTCCAGCTCAATGAAATCCCTTCATTCACAGCTGTGCAAGTCAGTACGACCTGGATACCCCAGATCCTGGCACATGCTTGAAAAGGAGACTGGGGCAAAAGGGGGACATGAGGTGATGGCTATGCCCGGAAAACAAGATGCCTCCTCATGTGTCTCTTATTTAACACCTCTCTCACAAGTGGTAGTGCTTCCCATTCATTCTCCTTTACCTTTTTTTCTTTCTGCTTCTGCACAACTTCCAAAGCCCTCCCTCTCTTCTCTACTGCCCATATTCATTTATTTCTAACTTTGTTCCCCTAATACTGCCTCTAATGCTCTGCAGATGTCCCCCTCTCATTTATAACCCTAAGTTTATTTGTCTTTTTTGTCTCTTTTTAAAAATTACTGGCGTACCTATTGTAGTTTATACTTTACATAATACCCATTGCTTTCTCTAAATTATATTCAAAACAAAGATGACAAAGAAAGATTTTTATTTTATTGTGGGGTTTGGGCTTTTTTTTGCTTGTAACTTTTGTTTTTCTTAACAACTTATACATCTAGACACAGATCAAGTTCTTAGCACTCTCATTTATGGATTTAACCTAAGAGCCCCTGCACATCAATTAAGTTCAATGTTTCTAAATGTATCATTAAAATGAGACAGCCTTCACAAAAGCCCAGATGCCCTCACCTGCCTCCTGCATTCATCAGAGATATGGATTAGAAAAACTTGATAGTTCACTTCCAAGTTAGAGGACCCTATGATTTCATTATTAGGTTTACATACATTTTAAGAAGAAAATCTGGTTTTCTGAATACTGGTTTAATTTTACTTCCCAAAGGAGTATGGGGATCCACACCAAGACTATTTTGGGAAAGTTCATAGACATAGCTTGCTCTCCAGATACACCAAAAAAAAAAAAATTCAGTAAATTTTCAATCTGAAAAGATGAACAATTGTCCTAAATAGCCTAGGCAGGGAATGTATTTTAGGAAGCCCTTACTTAAGTCATCCTTGAAACAGGAACAGTAACCTTACTTTGCCTGTTCGGCTTTGTCAAATTTGTAAGCAATTGACATATATCTGCAGCGTAGAATCATGGAGCCACATACACGTTTAGTTTGGAAAAGATCTCCAAGATCACCGAGTCCAAATGCTACAACACTTTACAGAGCTCCACTTACAGACAAAAATTGCATTCTTACAACTTTTGTTATAAGAACTTCTGTTGTAAGAAATTTTGTATTCTGTAACAAAAAAAGATGAAATTTCACTGAGGATACTCAGCTCACTTTCATGTTTCTCAAGTTTCCTGGCTTTTGGCCTTGTAAAGAAAACAGATTAACAAATTTCAGCATTGCAATAAAATGCAGCATTTGGAAAAGCCCTGTATTTTTCTTGCTCTGACAATCTGTCAGGACAGGATTAGTGTTAATTCCCAAACCCAGGAGACCTTTTTTTTTCTCTTTTACATAACTAGGCACAAGTAATCTTGACCCCTTGGCAGCTTAAATCATCAAGAGTTCATTCTTAATTTTAAAAAATTCCAATTTTTGAACCAAAAAAAATTTGTCTCTACATTTTTTCAGTATTTTAGTACAGAAGTACGAAAAATAGAATATGCTTGAAAGAACATACAAAAGGAAAAAGATAAGTGCATCAGGTGAAACAACTTCCAGCAGAGAAAATGCTAACCTTATTTTGACAAAAACTAAGGGCAATGATAGCATATTAAAAGACTAACACTGGAGAATGGTAAGCCTACTACTCACAGAGAGATGCTTTTCACCTCACCATCTTAATTTCACTTCATGCCCGCTGTTACGCAAATATTCCCATATCCCTCCTGGAGACACAGAAATTATTGCTAGTGGATACTGCAACCACATTCAGGTTACACTGTATATCTTATCAAAGGGGCCACATTAGCCACACCATGCTGGGTCTTCCAGTGCTTTTCATTCCCTTCAACAATGCAAGCAGATGATATATTTATCTATTTATTTTCAAGATACTACATGAAGTTGTAAATTAATGCTTTAAAAAACATCAAGACTATAATTTTACAGAGGGGTTACAGCACAGGGAGCATTTAATTACATATATTCAATTAATATTTAATTACACAATCAATTATATTGCCAAAGATGAAAAAAGGAACCTAAAGAAGTGTTTCAGAGCAGTTTTTTAATTCACTTGTATGCCTGCACACAGTTTAATCTTTATCGTGGTCATCTTCATTGTTAGAAGAACATTAATTTGTTTTTTAAACTAAGAAAAAAATATAGTTTTGACAGTAGCTACAGATTATAATGGAAACAGTAAGACTATCCTGCCCAATAAATCTGGAATAGTGCTTCAAACTAAAATGAAATATCAACATTAATGCAATATTTGTTCCTTTTATTGCTACAAGGCTGCTACAGGAAAAAGCCCATCATCTTTAAAAACTAATTTTGCTGTATTTTCAATGGTATTTGTGCATAAAGGTTCTAGCTTACTCATCAAAAGTGTTACTATACAGAAAGAACAAAAAAATGCATCTAACAGAGATCAGTCTAAAGAAATTTTTAAAATGCAGACCTCCAATCACACTTTTCTTGGCAAATTCAGGTCCATGGTAGCCTAAATCCTCGTAACAGCTCTCTATTCAGAAGCACCGAAGACAGTATCATGTTTTATTAACAACAACCTTCCATAATCACTTGGAGCCACTGAAATACAAATATGCTTAACCACCATTTCTTTTTTCTCCAGTTTGTTCCAGTTGCACCAACGGCTAAGAAGCAATGCAAAGCAACTTCATTCTAGCAGCCTAATCTCATGCATGGTCCAAAAGGAAGGTGATTTATTCCTATCAAGCAATTTTCAAATGAACTCACATGATACAGCATTTACTAACAGTTCTACAGCGCAACTGCTTGCTCCTATGACCAGCAACAAGGACTTCTAAGTTTCCTTCCTTTCTACCACACTTTGTTTTCTTGACTATTCAATTGAAAACACTGAGGAGCAAGGAATTAATTTCTTCTTTGTCTTAAATCCACCTAATAAGCATCTCACGGAGTATTAAATAGCAAATGAAAAAAGAACAGCAGTAACTCATACTACAATAGCTCATGTGAAAAATACCATGGTATTTTACTATAGCTACAATTTCAAAACCCTTGGCAAAGGAACAACCTTGAACAAAAGAAAGCAGGTTTTATTCAAGAATAATCAGTGTTTCTGTAATATCTGATAACTGTAATATTCTGTGAACAAAATCTTCCTTCCTGCTGGAAATGCACATTAAAAATATTACACGAATTACCATCACTCACCTCTCCTGTCATTTCTGCCTGCATTTGTGGATTTGTCAGAAGGGCAAGGGCAACGTCCTTCACATTTCACTGAAATTTGTTTTCCTGAGACACAGGCTTGATAGTCTAATTTGCACTGTAAAGAGAGAGAATGACTATCATTAGTATAAACATATTTTATAACAAAAAAATTATAGATCTAAGAAATTTGAAGCAATCTTTCATGAAATGCTTAAATCTTTGCAGACACAGGAGCTAAGAAAAGTCTCCTGCTACTTTCAGAATAAAAAGTAGATTAAATAAAGATACAAAGATTTTAGTCCCTAACCTGGCTACAGTTTCAGACTCAATTCAAGCATGAAGGCACTTGTGGTGTGAGACTGACTTGAATATCCCTGCTAGACAGAAGTAGACTGCATTGGTTTTATCTGTATTCTATGAGCAAATAAACACAGCAACAACATTCATTATTGATAGGAAGCAATAAACAGTCAATTTCTATGGAATTTATCACTTAGTTTCTATCTTTAAGATGACAGTGTCCTGGTAAAAAGCATTAATGAATAAAATGAAAAGCTGTGCCAAATGTAATTCTGCAGAGTGACTATCTTTCCTGATACCTAATCTGAAACAGATTCATTTGTGAGGTTGTCATCTGTGTACTTACAGCTCCAATCCAGAAACCATATAAAAACTATCTATATCTGAGGAACAGAATTGTTTCAAGCATGTAAAAATAATGTAGTTTAAAAACACATACAGAGAAAATAGTTTCGTTGTAAACATTGTTCTTCTTTACTGAAAAGCTGAACTCTTCTTCTAATAAACCAGTTCTTTAAATAGAGATCTTTCTCTGGGATGTTTTGCCAAAGTATCATCAGGAAAAACATAAAAACAAAGGGTGAGCAGAGCATTTACAAGAGCTTTTGCAAAAAGCAAAAGAAGGAAGATTGTTTTGGAGAACACTTCATCCTTGAACAAAATATGGAAGATGTCTCATTTAATAGGAAAGGACACAGAAGCATGAGTGAGAAAACAATTCAAGTAACAAATAAAATTATGAAGTGTTTTCTATGTATCAACACTTCAGAACAATCTCACCAGAATGTGTCTTTTATTCCCTGACTCCTCTTTTGTTAGGGTAGCAAACTTCACTGTAATGCAGTTCCATTATATGATTATCAGGATTTCCAGGAAACCCTAAAGTCAAAGTTTGTCTCTCTCCTCAAAACACGTAAGGTGTGGGAGCACTATAGCTATATAAGAATCAAGGAGCCTCCTGAAAGACTGCAGTTGAGGTTTCCAGAGGTTTCCACAGCACTGTGAATTTACAGAACTTCATCAACTTTTCAAGCAGTCAGACTTCTAGTTCTGTCCCACTCTCAGGCAGTTCTGTATCTTGCAGAACCTGAACTGCATCACTGTATCAAAATAATACATTTTTGCATCATTGCCAGTACCAAAAAGACAGAAATTAATACCTCAAATTTTTTTTATTTAAATAAATCATTATTGTACTTCAGTTTTGAATGTGTTACCTTTCGCCAAAAAGGCATGGGTAAAGGAAAATGACACTAAAAGAACCTTTTAATTCTCCCAAAAAAACTCCAACAGAACTGCTCCAATTGAAAGCTACATAGCAGTAATATCTCATAAAGGACTAGAAAATGGAAGTAAAGCAAACACCTGCCTATGCTGATTTTGAAACAACTGAATGCTTTCTCTACCTCAATTATCCTGGCTGTACAGAAGAATACTTGCATTGGCTATGATATCCACCAGCCCTCTCTCCACACAGTACATGACCTAATTCATCTCTTAATACTCAAAAGAATCTTTGGCGTTTGTGGAATGGATTATAGCTCAAATTTATTATTTTTTTCTGTTAAAAAGAGAGGTCCTTCTGTTTTTAAGATATGAGAGGTTTTATTATTCAAACTTAGTAGTTTAAGGATTCAAATCTACAGATAGCTGTGCTTTAGGCTTTGATTACTCCACTTCGTCAGATCACCACTTAAAATTTGAGATATAAACCCATTCCAGGTTTGTTTCACTGAGAACCACAGTATGAAGAGTGAGAAAAAAAAATAAGGTTTTTTTTTTTAACTTCTGAAGATTTCTTTAATCCTTTCTCTGAGAGGTTATTTTTTACAGATTCTGATGCTCGTAACTTTGATTTACTTGAATGTTGCTGAAGAGACTAGTAAATACTTCATAAGTGCTTCGGCTAACATCATGAGTTTCGAGTTTAGTCCTTTTGATTTATTTTTCTTTGAAGATGTCTACTCAGTCCTATTTGCAAATAACACTGTCCTTTTAAATGCTAAAAAAACTAAATGCTCAACACCTGGCACAGGTAGAGATACATGAGATACTGAGTGCACGGTCAGCACACAACACTTCCAAATCACTACTCCCATTCACAGGTATGATCAAATTTTACCCTCACTGAACTCATTTTAAGGACAGGCAGGCAGCAGAGATATATTCATTGTTTTCAGAAACAAAGCAACATCATGGTGCTTGCCTAAGTTGGAAATGAATCAAGGCTGTTCTGACAATTTCATATTAGCAGCTAACAACACCAGGAACAAAACTCTGGTTCAAACCTCTTGTCATCATTCCCCAAATTAACAGTGCACTGGGATACTGTAAAGATAGCTCAGTTAAATAAAGGTGGGCCAAACTTCCTTCTGTGTTATTCTCAAACTGGTAGAAGAGCAAGTAATACACCTGAAAAATTCCACAGAAAAAGAAATCACTGACATACAGGCTATGAGGAAACAACGAGAAATAGTGGTCAAAAAGGAGACATAGTGTGAGGGTATTCATGCCAGTGTACTCAAAGAGATGGCTGATTTCATAACAAGATCTCTCTCCATAACTTTTCAACCGTCTTGGGAATCTGGAGAATCAACAGGAAGCTGGCAAATGCTGACCCTGGTAACTACAAGTCTACCAGTCCAACCTTCATGCCTGGTAAAATTATGGAGAAGATTACTCTGGGAGTTACTGAAAGACATATGAAGGACAATGTAATCACTGGTCAGTGATTCAGTAAGAAGCTTCAGTAAGAAGCCAGGACAGCTTCTTGAGGATGAAGTCCAACTTAACAATTTCCTTTTACAACAGAGTTATCCACCGAGCTGACCAAGGGAAGCCAGTTGATATAATCTTTTTGGATTCCAGTAATGCTTTCAATACCGTCTCTCACAGTGTCCTTCTGGACAAAATATCCAGCACACAGATGGACAAACCTATCATGCGATGGGTGAGCATGTGGCTCATGGGTTGGACACAAAGCGCTATGGGGTAAATGGGATAACATTAGGGATTACATCAGGCTGGTGACCAGTTACTACTGGGGTTCCACACAGCTCCACTGTACGGCCAGTGCTCTTCAAGGTCTTCATAAACAACTTGAATGCAGGACTCAGAAGTATATGAAATAAGTTTGCCAATGATATTCAGTTGGGAGGAACTGTTGACTCCCTCCAAGGCAGAAAGGCCCTGCAGAGAGACCTGGATAAATTATAGGGGTGGGCAATCACCAATTGCATGAAGCTCAACCAAGAAAAGTACCGGATTCTGCGCCTAGAATGGGGCAAATCTGGATGTACAGATGGACTGGGGAATGAGATGCTGGAAAGCCGTGCCATGGAAAGGAAACTCAGGGTCTTGGCTGATGGCAAGTTGAATTTGAATCATTGTGCCCTGGCAGCCAGGAGGGCCAGCCATGTCCTGGGGACCATCAGGCACAGCATCGCCAGCAGGGCAAGGGAGGGGATTGTCCTGCTCTGCTCTGCACTGGAGCGGCCTCACCTCGAGTGCTCGGAGCAGTTTTGGAATGGCTGAGGTCTTTTCAGCCTGGAGAAGACTGAGGGGAGACCTCACTGCAGTCTGCAGTTTCCTCATGAGGGGAAGAGGAGGGGCAGGCACTGATCTCTCCTGTGTGGTGCCCAGTGACAGGATCCAAAGGAATGGCCTGAAGTTCTGTCAGGGCAGGTTTAGGTTGGATATTAGAAAAACGTTCTTCACCCAGAGGATGGCTGGGCACTGGAACAGGCTCCCCAGGGAAGTGGTCACAGCACCAGCCTGGCAGAGTTCAAGGAGTGTTCGGACAAGGCTCTCAGGCACATGGTGTGACACTCGGGGTATCCTGTGCAGGGCCAGGAGGTGGACACGAGGATTCTTGTGGGTCCCTTCCAACTCAGGTTATTCTATGATTCTAGTGGGTTGGAAGATGATCTAAAGGATATCCTATTAGACATGGAAGAGTTTTAGAAGATAGAAATATAATAAAAATAGTCATAGTATTAAATTAGGCTAAAATATAACGCAATTCAATACAGAAAACTGCTATATTCTACTGTTAGGTAGACAAAATAATTGAGATATTAACAAGCTGGAGCAACTGGCTAGACATCCATTCTAAAGGAAAAATAGAAGTCTGGTCATCATTAGAACAACTGAGTGGTATTTAAAAGCATTATACCAGGATATATAAATGCTAGTGCAACCTACAAAACATGTAAGATAATTTCACATAGCTCTGGCACCACTGTATAGCTTGTGACAAGGTTTCAAACAAAAGGAATTAATTGAAAAAGGAGTAACAGGAATGATGAGAAACCTAGAAAATAGTCACTGAAAAGAGGCTGAAGGACTGGATCTTAAGAAAAGAGGATTCACATAACAGCTGTCAAATAGGCAAAAGACACCTGAAAGGTACCTGAAAAGAATACCACAATGAATGTTACAAGAAATAATTGTCTTAAATTGCTGCATAAAGGTATCAGATTAGATACTAGGCAGACTTTTTAAGAAGGATAGTGACATCTTAAATCGTTGGAGAAGCTCTTTGAATCTTAATAATCGTCTTTAGAACTGGGCTTAGATAAATCTGTCAGGAATTACACCTGTGTAGCTTATCTTGCTTTGAGAAATCAGGTGGATCAGATGGCATCAAGCTTATTCAGTTGGGAAGTACAGTACAGACCCGCTTCAGGAATGAAGCAGTGTCAAGAGATTATTGCTTGTATAAATCTTGTTCATTTACTGAAGAGTTTGAAAGATGTGTAATGAATGAACTCGGGAGATGGCACAAAAGAAAAGTAATGCTTATACTGGTCTGTTGATCCTAGATAATTTCAGCATAATTCTGTTTGCTACTGAGTGTATTTGTGCTCTCCTGAGCTCTTGAAAACCTGACATATGATTTGGGAACATGACAAATATTTTTAGATAAACTAAAAAATTAGTTGAATACGTAAACACTTTGCAATGTGAAATATGAACCAAAAAAATCCTTAAATTGGATAGCCACATCTCACATATAACTTATTTGCTTTCATCTGCAGAACCATCTTCTATCTGTAAAACGACATATCACACAGAGGGACAGTGTGTGAGACAGCTGTAAATTAGTTGCTATTTGTAGACTTCTCAAAATGTACAGGGAATAAAGACATACTAAAGTAGATGAGGAACTTTGTTTAACTGTCTGGCTACCATATAATAAAAGGCATAAGAGTGTACTGACAACAATTTCCTGATTAGATAAAAGGGAGGTATGTCCATCCTGCGTGTTATGTGAGAGAAGAGCCCTGTTGGAAGAAAGCAACAGAATTAGGATTGCATTTTAAGTCTACACAAAAAGAAAGATAAAGTCCTTGTCCAACACTGACTTTGGCATTTCCTATCATTTTATCAATTTGCTTTTTCTCACAGACATAATTCTGTTCCTTTTTGAGAATGCTACAACCTCAGTGCAAGATAACATTTTTCCACAATAGTACTGTCTTGCCAGGAATATCTAGTGGCTTTTAAACAAAACTAACACCAACTAAGTAATGAGGATACCTGTGACTTCTCTGGCAAGTAAAGAACAGATGCTCATGAACTAGTGCCTTGAGGTACAATCTGCAGACACACCCCTCCAATCCCTCTTTTCCATCTGTATACATCCTGGGCAGCTGGAAGCAGATCTGGTACACCCTACAGCATGTAAGTCAGCAGAAATAAGCTGCCAGGATACTCATCTAGATGTCCAGTGAATACTGTGTCCATTATGTGCTTCAAGCCCTTCACGCTGAAAGACTGAAGTTTGGCCAGATACATCCATACACCCTTTTCTAAACAGAAGCATAACTTGTCTTGGACAAAGTGTGAATTCAGTGTTAAGAGTCTTTTAGATATTTTCGCCTGCTGAGGTGCTGATACTTACAGAAATGCTTTCTAGAACATCATCACATTTAATGCCAAATGTTCAGTAAATTATTTTTTAGATATCCAGTAAGTAATATTTATACAACTGTAAAGTGTCTCATCTTTGAAAGGTAACCATCACCTTTAAGTGCACCTTATCTCAGTGACAACTCTGTAGAAGCCCCTTTTGCACATTTAAAAAGCAAATAGGGTATGCTATCCATATCTAAGAAAAAATACACAAATGAATAATTAAACTCAGATTCCCCTGATAATTATTAGTGCATACACTACAAATAGAATCACTGGGCTAATTTGGAATATCCTTTCAAATCTACATGCTCCTACCAAAAAATGCCCACAGTTCTTCCTTTCCTGTATATTTTCTAGATATCATGGTCAGAAGATTTCTGTATGATGCAATCAACAGGATCTTTATGTACTCTAGTACTTTGCTGGAGTACCACAAAGGTATATTTGTTCCAGTATCATTTTATGTTTCACGGGTAGAAATCTTTCCTGTAGAGCTCCACACTCAGGCATCAATACAGATCTGTTTCCCATCTCTTGCTAGAAGCTGGCATCCCTGACAGCTGAACCAATAATCTCTGATTACTCAGTACTATGTGCTTTCAACTTATCTTCATGTTATGCTTCTTCTATTTTTTTATCCACATGCCCCATTTTCAAACTTTATTCCTATTTCACAAAGCTTACATACATTCCTCACCTCAAAATTTGTCTTCATTGTATTTGGTGCACATTGTTATGTGAAATTATGCTCTCAGATTTGAGTCTAAGTAAAATATGTAAAAAAACTATCTTTTTAAACTCAGTTGGTGGTTCCTGTCACCAAACATAGGGGCAGGGTGGGCAGGGTGAGTGTTGATCAGGTGTGTTCCAGGTCCAGTTCAACACAGACCACTACCTGATACAGAACATGGAGGAGAGGTGAAGGACTGCTTCATGCAAGGGGCCAATTCCAGGCAAATAAATCATGTGCAGTGCCATCACTTTAGGTTGCTTAAAATGAAGGTGAAAATGTGGCTAAACTTAGTGATGTGGTAAACCTAATTTTCAAATCATTTTTTATGCAGTTTTGCATTTCTTTACAAAAGCAGCCAAGCAGGTATAGAACTTCAAGTTAAATGCAGCTAGACATAATGTCAAGAGACCAAAATTTCAACTAATTCAAGCTCTAGAAATGAAAAATTATTGAGCAAATTTATTCCTGAAGTATCAGGTCTACAGATGACTTTTTGTCTCATCAGTAACCTGCCAAGCATGTGTATTATTCACCTAAAAAACAGGAGTTTGGATAAAAAGCTTTTCAGCAAACCAGTACTACTATTTAAAATGAAAATAACTGTTGAAAATATTAACCATAAAGAAATGAAACTGCTATTTTGATCAGAGAAAACCAGGAAATATGTCCATTGAACTAAGACCCTGAGCAAAGAAAATCTTTTGTGGTTGAAAGACAACTGATGATAAATTGTTTATGAAGCTATGAATTAGTGAATGCTATTTTCATGACAAAATGAAAACCTGTATGCACAGTTTTCCTCCTATTCACCTCTTGTTTGTCTTCTTCAGCGCTCTGCAGTGCAATGGCATAAAATTAAAAGCTTGAAATCACTGAAATCAGGTCAACTAGATATTCAATCTTTTTCAGACACCCTAGAACACATATTAAGTCACAGAAACATGCCAGTAGATGCCTACTGGGATTATTTAAATTAGGCACCTACTTTTTTCTGCTTTCCTACTTAGGAGGCTCTTAGAGACACATGATGCTTAGGAGCTTCTGCAAATCCTTCTAAGAATTTATCTGCTTTTAAAATCAGCTGTCTGAATTTTTAGACACCTACTCAGTTTGGAAAATACATACCTCACCGTGTTATCCTATACATATTGCAAACAGACCAACTAATATTTTATACCATCAAATGAGAACACAAAGATCAATTAATGGTAAATCCCTACTTGAAATACACTATTTCCAGTAAATTAAGAATAATTCATAATAATGCTTTTCATATTTATGTAAACAATGTAATATATTTTTTCACATCCGAATTAATATTTCAATATTCCTTGAAGACAAAAAATTCTGGAAAAAGGTATTTCAAATACCAAAAAAATTTAAAATTATGGTGCTTTAAAAACTTAATTCACAAAAGGGGTAAAAATATATAACCATGTTACTCATGCTCTTGACTTACTCCAAAAATATAAACATTGATGCAGTCTCAAAATTAACTAAAAGCTTCTTGTAAGCATGCTTAACACAAAAAAAAAATAAATCTCCTTCTGACATATACAAGCATATGCTTAATCCATAAATTCTGGCTCTTACTCAGAGCTCTTGCCTGTATAGTCCAAACCTCAGCACTTCATCAGGCTCCTTGTTTCAAACTTCTCCATCGTATTTATCACACCCAAGCTAGAGATGCACAGAATGTGACTCAACACTGTATGTATGTGAGATCCTTCATGTACCCCATTGCTGCCATTCAGTACTTTGCAATTCGGAGAAAACTTCTTGAGAGACAGAAAAGTAAATATTGCTCAGACAAAACTAACTTTACATTTTCAAGTAACCACTACAAATTTGAAAATTAACATTCAAAGAAAAATTTTAAAGGTGAACAAAAACATTTCATTCTCCTACACAACCATCTTAAATACAGCTGACTATATTGGTTCAAAAATCAGCTAATAAAGGTCTTCACTGATTTTCAGCTGGCATGCAAATTTCTGAGTAATGGCAACAGTAAACAGAAGTAATGGCAAAGCTGTAAAACCTTATAATAAGACACAAATGGCTTCTAAAAGTGTGGAATTTTTCATTAAAACAATTTGCTTATTCCTTATTAGCATGCATTATCACTGTATTTTTAATGTGATATGACTTCCTAAGCCATGCTGGCTGATTGCACTGCTAATTAAACAAGTTCAATTTATCCAATTATATCAAAGTTGAAATATTTATAAAGTTGTATCCGAGCTAAAATAGCATCTAAAGGGCATGCTCATTAGTCTTCAATTACAGGAAAAATAATAAAAGTACTAAAAGCAACGTGCATAGACCTAGACAGTCCATACTGGGTTATCCCATCAAAGTTTCAAAGACATTTAAACTATTCTTTGTCAAATGTGGTGAAAAAGAAAAAAGAAAATTAAAAAGAAAAAAAAAAGGAAAAATAAATTCTGTATAGTTAGTTACATGTAGGGGAAACACCTAGGCACTCTCAGTTTTCTTCCAGCATATCACCTGTACAGCTCTCTGCTCTTCTGCCCACCTAAAAATGTATGCTAATATTTATATGAACTCCAAGTATTAGACTGAATTTATTGAACAGTCCAAAATACAAGGGTCCATGTGCTATCAGTGACAAAAATATTTGTGCAATTCCACATTCATACTAGTTTTCACTCTGTCAGGAAAGAAACACAGTGTTGTACAAGTGGGAGTTAATATTCCAAAGCATGACTGTTTTTCACTATATTACGTATCTCTTCCTGAGCTTAAAGAGATATATCTTGTGTAGAGGCACACAGAACTGTGCCTAAATCTTTCCCCTTTGTGCTGTTAGTACTTGATTTCTAAAACATGCAAAAATTTTCCTTGTTCTGTGACAAACACATATGGATTAAACCCAGGACAACACAAAGCCAAGTTTTCATATGTTATGTTTTGAATGAAGAGCCGGAGTGACAAATTTTGCTACATAAACACTGATTTTTCTCTTCCAGTATGTCCATGGTGCCCTAAGATGTTACCTTTTTTTTTGCTGTTGTTGTCACATTGCTATGATGTGGAGCACCTACCTCTGACACTTAGTCATATTATGCTTGAATTTGTTTTCAATGAAATATCTACACAGCAATTAGCTCACATTTATAATATTTCACTGTGAGCTTGCTGGAATAACAAATATTTAAAAAAAAAAAAAAACAAAAAAACAAAAAAACAAAAAAACCCAAACACCAGAATGTGAAACTTGGAAGATGATTCTTTAACATTACAGACATTTTACCTCGCTGGAATCTGACAAATTACTAGCACTGAAGCTTCTCTTTTTCTCCAGGCCAGCATGACTAGTTTATAGCACTATAGCACTGCTGGTCTGAATTTCTGTTATGGTGTCTGAAACCTAAATTTCACAGTATTTCAGCTTCTTTCTAGGTGCAAATGTGACCTGCATGAACACTGTGTAAGAATATATTTTTAGAAGCTAAGCACTTTTTTCTATTTGATTACTAAATTTAATTATATGTTTTAAAAATTTTAATTAGAATAATTACTTTCTTTCTAGTAATTTTCACTTCATTTGCAGTTCTGTAGCTAATTGCTACAGAATGCTTTCACTGGGCCAAGATCTGAGCCAGTTCTCATTCGCCATTTTCTTGTTTCCATCTCAGCTTCTTTAACCCCACTCTTATCATAGATTGTTACGATAAACTCTTAAAATCTGTCACCTAGGTTGACGTTATTTTGCTTCATGTCATCTTTAACCATTCTCTCTCCCTACTAAAAGCTGCTTTTCCATTATTTTAGAAATAAATGCCTAAACAGTAGCCTCCCAACATCATAAAAATCCTTTACTCCCACCTATCTCTAGAATTATTACCATCCTTACCTTCTACTCCACTGAAACCACATTCTCTAATGAGTTTCCACTTGGTAGATCTGAGGCAATTGTGTCTCTTGATCTCCTTCTTGCAACTGACACAACTCATCACTAATCTCTACACTATCTTCTCAAGTGCCCTAATGTTCAAACAACTACAAAACCTAAGAACATTATTAATTGTCTCAACACTCCAGACCCTTCTCTCTCTTGGTTTCTTTACAGAACTGGCTTCTGCCCCACAAGGCTAACTATGCCAGTTCCTGTGTGCAGCTCCTATGCATTTCTGCCTGCATATAATGTGGATACATTTTTCTGGAAAAGAATTGCTATGTGCAAAATTATTTGGATTATTTTAGTTGTAATTCTAGTTACAACATTTTTAATACTATCTGCAGAAGATTAACTTCTAATGGTTAAACCTCTCAGAGAAAGACTTCACGTAAATATGTATGTCTCTAATGCAAACTAAAGTTTAAGAAACCTGAATTTTTAACTATAATCTCCGCTTCACTTTCAGAAGTGTGACTTTTCTAGTTTTCCTTGGCTGTCCTGTTTGATGGCTAACACACAAATTTATATTCGGAATTTTTTATCCATACACTGCTGCTGTGACATGAGAGTTCTTCAACAGACACTGACACTTCTTTCACTTACCTGTTTGTCCTATTCTTTTATTGATTTGTCCTTACAGTCTAGATGCTTTCTATTCTAGAAAAAACATAAAACCATTTAAAAAAAACACACATAGAATCACAGTATGAGTCTATGTTTGAGGGTTGGAAGGGACCTTAGAGATCATCTAGTTCAGACCGTCCTGCCATGGGAAAATAAATCTACTTTTCTCAAAGCCCTTTCTAAGCTGGCCTGAACAATCCAGGGATGGGGTATCCACAACATCTCTGAGCAACCTGTGCTAGCAAATCATCACCTATATAGTAAAGAATTTCTTCCTGATATATAACTACATCTATTCATGGTCTGTTTAAAACCATTCTCCTTTATCCTATCACCATATGCACCTGCAGAAAGGCTCTGTCCAGCTGTCTTGTGGGTCCCCTTTCTCCTCTATCACTTGGAAAATGAAGTTTTCCAGGAAAATGAACACATTCGAGGAACCCTCTGGAATGCTTATGCCCTGCTGTGTTGTCCCTCCAACAGGTACCAGGGGACAGCTGAAGTCCCCCATGAAAACCAGGGCTTGTCAAAATGAGGCTGCTCCTATCTATCTCCAGAAGGCCTCATCCCCTTGTTTCTCCTGGGGGAGTGGCCTGCAGCAGACGCCACTTTAATGTCACCTGTCCCCGTCTCCCTTTAATCCTGACCTTTAAGCTCTTGGTCAGCGTCTCATCCATTCTGAGGTGGACCTCCATTTTAAGGAATTACATAGATGAAACCTTTGGAAAATAATTTCCAGTCCATAAAGTTGCATTTTTTTGTTTGTATTGAAGTATTAAAGTTTATGTATCTTTCCATGCAAATTCAATACATAATTTTATATTAAATGGACACAGTGTTCTGGAAGTGAAAAATGGAATCAAATTCAATTCTTGCTAGTATAAACGTATCATCTTAGTCTAAGAAACACTGAATTGCTCAGGATTTCAAAATATTAAAGTTTCTGTGAAGCATTTTGTTAGTTTAGCTATTGCCTTCTTTCTCTACAGCTTTAGCAGCTATTTATTTTGAATGCAGTAGATAAAGAGGAGATCAGTTATGTATAATTTGATATAATTTGGAATTTTCAGTACATCAGCCTATTTGAAAATCTGGATTAAATAAAGTTAGTCACCCTTATGATATTTCTCTGCCTCTTTTTTTTGAATACCACATCCTATCAATATAAAGGTTCCTGATAAAATTTCAGGCCTTACTGGCAAAACCCATCCATGTCTGATTTTCCAGCTTCTGCCAATCTCATTTCCTTGTTTTATTATTGTTTGCCTTTTTTAAGCATTTAAACAATAAACAACAAGTTTCTACTATTTCTGTAAAGACCCAAAGTATACTCCAGGATCAATCAAGTAAGATAAATTTTATCTTTATCACTGTCTATTGGTCAGTTTCATTGAAAAAAAAATTTCATTACAGGGTTTTTGTTGTTTGTGGGGTTTTTTTAAAGGGGAGAGAATGGGGCAGAAGAAGGGCTGGCCACGGTTTGTAGGTCCCCTTTTTTTTTTTTTTCATTTACCAACAACTTTGTTTTATTTGCCAGTGCACCTCAGCCAGAAGTTCACTGTAACAGTACAACTCAGATTTGGTCTGTAGAAGGTTTTAAATTTTTCCACTTTGAACAGGGTGATTTTGGCTGGGTCTTGTTTGGGCAAGAGACACAAATCTTAATTTTGAGATGTCCCTTTTGACAAAATCTACTTGTATTAGAAAAACAAATCAGTTCTGGTGGAGCACCTAGAAGAAGCTCCTTCTTCCAGCTGCAAAAGTAAAGACCTGCACACTGTAAAACAACTTATTTCAGAGAGATTACATTACTTTATTACTAAAGGTGGCAGGCAATGATTTAACCTTATTATTTTTGTCTACATTTCAACTGACAGTTAAGTCTTACAGCAGATTGCTTAGTAACAAGGCAGATAAAAATGGAAGGGCATAGTGGATTAGCCCAATTTAAGAAGTAAGACTGACATACTTTGAATCAGGCTTGTGAACAATACTTTCATTTACTATTACAAAATAGATATTTTGTAATAGCAGTTCTGTTTCTAGCAGTATCTTCTGAAGTAGGAAAGAACATTCAACAGCTGAGGCATGTGAACTGAAAGCTGACAATACACTAATTAATAAATTTAAATCAATTTAGCTTATATAAAATCACAATCCTTAAAATAACAACAAAGATTAAAATAAAAATGCCAATACTTATTTTTTTTGTTTCTTCCCAACAAGCTGTCTTACACCAAACACACTGCTAAGAGATACAGATTGTTAAGTTAAAGTTTTAAAAATACCTGAAATGAAAAAAGATAGCAATGATTTTTAAAAGAAAAATGTTGAATATGGGATGCCCAGAGAATAAAAATCTATTTCAGATTCATGCAAAAGGATAAACAAAACTTGAATAGAGTATTAAACTCACCCCTTCACACAGTGCAATTTTATCCCACAACTCTCTTTCAAGCCTCCTCACAGAAAGGAACTGTAATTTGGGAGACTGAAGAAAGTATTTGAATATTAAATATCTAAGTCCACATACCTGTCTATCTGCATACCCTGTCAAGAACCTGTGTCCTCTTTTCTATATA
Source organism: Corvus brachyrhynchos (assembly GCF_000691975.1). Classification (NCBI taxonomy): domain Eukaryota; kingdom Metazoa; phylum Chordata; class Aves; order Passeriformes; family Corvidae; genus Corvus; species Corvus brachyrhynchos. The sequence continues at coordinate 1,194,863 of NW_008239304.1, read as the reverse complement.
CTTTTCTATACAGTTTGCATCTTAGTCTGAGAAGCTAGTTTCGACCCATTACTTTTGCAAAATGTAATTTCTATTGCTGTTTATACATACAGGGTTGTCATCAATAACATGAAGCTTTCATAGGTAGGAGAAGATAAATTTCATAAAAAATTCACTATCAATATGAAGCCATCTTGAGTAAATTGTTGCTAACAATAGAACTTTCGAAGTGATGCTGGAACAAAATCATGGAGCAATGGGCATAATACAAAGATTAATTTTTTTCTGTGGTGCTTTTAAAATACTGTTCATGGATGTTATTGAAGGTTGCATTTTGTTTAAGTGGGACTAACTGTCTACCACATTCAACTTAAAGAGAGAAAACTTCAGCCTATTACACCAAATACCAGAGCTGTAATAAAAATATGCAAAATCAACTAAAAAAAAAAAAATTCACCTCCCTATGACCGTATTTTTTTTTTTTTTTGCTCTTGGCCATTTTTCTGAAATTCCAGTTACAATATAGTGCAATACTGGAAAATTGTTCCAACAGAAGCATCCAAGCCTGAGCATCACCATCTCATCCCCAGTTACAGCAGCTTTACAGCATGTGCTGCACAGGAGTGAGCTGCTTCCCCAGGTGAAAGAATGGCAGCAGCTGGGTTGCTGGCCCAAAACACCCCATCTGAGCTGCACTTCATGTCCTTTTATTTCCCTATTAATCCCAGGAAAGATGAAGCTACAAACAGCCTGTGTTTTTCATGGAGAATGTCAAGTATATAGGGATACCAAAGCCTTATGCTACTCAAGCACTGCTGGAAAATTCCTAGTGCAAAAATAGATACTGCACTGTCAAGTGCCAAAGTTAAGAGAAATGCAGAAGGTAAAAACAGACCAACTGTACAACACATACAGTATTATTTAAAGGCTATTAAGTAAAAGTTGTACCACCACCCTGCCAAGGAAATGGCAGGATCTTTTTATACTGAGTATCTTCTCACACAGTGATTAATGTTCACTTTGATTACTCAATATTTCAGCATGTAATATTTTTGTTTAAACATTCTTGTAATGCTAGTAACAAATATCTTACACCTGCTACTGTTCTTTTACACTGACTTCATGAGATTAATTGTGAGTTGAGAAAACAGTAAACCTGACCTGGACCGCAAAAATGAGCGGAAAACAAAATATCCTTACCTGACTCTGGAAAAGCTCAATTTAGGGGATAACCTTTTTTTCTAGATAGTCCACCTACTACATAATCTTTTTTTGTTTGTTTGCTTTCCAAAGCAAAACACGTGTATGACATAGCTACAGTTACATAACTTAATACAAGCATTTCATGGGCTTGTCCTGAAAAGCAAGGATACACTCCCAATACAGCGTCCATCTGACAAATGTCAACTGCCTGGCTGTGTTCTACAACACTACTGCTATTTAATGACTTATTTTCAGAAAACGTATTATACAATTTTCCAGAATCATTGATGAATGCTTTCTAAATAAAAGAAAATTGCTGTATAAACTCCTACTGGAGCTTGATGACAAAGGAAACAAACTTTTCCTGGAATACAGGAACACAAATATTTTTCTTTTGTCAATTTTTAAAAACACTGCTCTTGAAATAACCTGGCAAGGACCTCTGTTTTGATGCAACTGGTACCACAGAATATGAAATCCTCCAATCATTGAAAACAAAGAAAGATAAATATTTATAGGCTAATATAGATATTCTGTGGCAATAAAATTTTTTAGAATTTTTCTTCCGTAAGCTGAGATTTGAAATCTGCCATTACAAGGTAGTGGAAGACAAAAGTACAACACTGCAAAATATGTCTGATGATGTGTTACTTCTGCACTGTTTGCATGCAAGGGGTAGTGAGGCTGGATAATGTATTGCCGCACTGACTGCAGCACTGACCATGCACTGGAATGGAAGCACAGTGTGTCTATTTAATCCACTCATTTCTCATCGCTCCCTCTGAGAAGCACAGCTGCACCTTTAACACATGACACATTTAAAAATATCTGCATCTAATCAGTATTTATAGACTTTTGTACACCTACTCCAGACCAGACCATGAGAGGCCAGAAAGGTCACCTCTACCTATAGAACTATTCAGATTACAGCCATCCTATATGGTAAAATAGGAAATAAGCAGTGAGGTTAAACTGAGGTGATTTTTGTATTACATTAGGAAGAACACAGGGAGAGATTGTAATGAATGAAATATACAGTATTTAAAAAATAAAAAGGATGCTCATCCAGTATTAACTATATTAACTTATCTACCCCATCTATTTAAATTGCAAATTTGTAGAGACTACCATCTGTATTGCATCTATGTGCAGCCTGGACTTGAGACTTAAAGACTGCCTGAACCTTTGAATGGCAAGGCAAAGTAAATACTAAATGACAGCATCACCTAATGTGTCGTAAGATGTCAGCACACTTCTAGCTCAGAAAAAAACATAGGCAGGAGATTACAGTTAATGAAAATACGAATACTTTTCAAATTCTTAAATTAAAGTCATAGTGTTAATGAAAAGAAGTATTTTTTAGCTACGCCAAAGAGTCCAGAATTCATTTGTAGGGCCTCAAATGCTACACACACCTCATATAAGCATTAGAAACTTTTTAATTGCTTTCTTTAAAGGAAGACTAGGATTCTAGACCAAATCCCTATAACTAAATATTCAAGTTTGTAGGAAAAACATTTTCTAATGTAAGAATTAGGATAAACACCTAACAATTGTCAGGGTTTAGGAAGAGCTAGTTATATCTGTTGGTTTTATTTTCTCAAGAATTACATATCCTTGGAGAGGACACTTGGGTGTTCAATCCAACACAGTCCCTCCTGGAAACTAATTCTTTTTTATAAACTTCATATGTGACTACAGATACATAAACTTCAGATGTGATTAGTTTGTGATTACAGTAGAAAACAAACAAAAAATTCAACAAATGGAAACTCTAAAAATCTTTAAGTATTAGGAAATATCCTAAACGTATTTTGTTTAAAATATGATATGGCATTTTTTCTTCATAAGTAACAAACACAGAGCTTTTTCATCTCCATCAATTTAATCTATTATTATACTTCTCTTGAAGCACTGGATATTATCCACTAATGAAACAATTTGTTAGTGTAAGGACACAGTGTCAGTAAGACAGAATACAGCAGCTCCTTTCACACTACTGAATTGCATGTTGTTTCTGAGAAAGATGGGTTCATCAAGAGCCCACAATTTTTTCTATTAGAGAGGACTCAGTTGTTAATATTGGCTGAGCATTATTCTGCTGAAATTTTTAAGGAAGGATGCTAAACAAATTATTTTGTTTTCAGCATTATGAAGTCCCTCCATCTCACAATTTCACCTCTGCACTGTACTACAGGAGCAGCAGAAAACATTTCATCCAAACACTGACTGAACTGACAGTAGCATTTTAAAATTACTATTTTATCTCCAAATAAGTATGAAAGAAAAGACAGGAGGGTAAAGGGCTAGAGAAGGAAGATTTGATTATGATCTTAAAACTCATAATAAGATGTTGCAAGGAAAGATATGCAGAATTACTTACACTATTACATTTTTTTTCTGGGTATGTTACGTGTATATCTAAGTGCCTGGAATTTGAAGCCCACCTTCAATGTTCAACTAGAAAATCTGACTTAATATGCCTATTCTACCCCCAGCTGGAGACACCCAACACTTTTTTGCTTCCTCAAAACCCTGCCATGGTGTCTGTCACATTGTGGAGCACTTAGTGTGTTCCATTACATTGTGGAGCACTCTTACACTCTGCTGCTCCAGGTATTACTGGTTTATGTTGCTTAGGATTTGCTACCATTTCACCTTTACATCATACAATATACTAGAATCGTTGTAGGTTGCATTCCGTAATACATTATTTTAGCCAAAGCAAGTAAGTATTAGTTTGTGTTATAATACAGTATTTTATTTTCCAAAAGCTGGAATTGACTGGAACAATGAAAGATTAATTTAGTTCTTTATTCAATTCTTACCTGAGAAGAATATGTGTGACCATCTGATCCACAAACAGGATTGGTATAAACTACTGGACACTGCTTGCAGTTTGATGAAATGGGACCACCCCTCCACTGCTTATGGCCTAAACCAGCCTCTTTCATACTGTAAGTAAACAAAAAGTATGTAATTCTGATAAGCAGTAGTAAAAATAGAACATATTCAGGGTATTTTAATGAGCCTTTACAAACAGTAAGCCATACATAATTTGAACCATAAAGTTTTCTCCTACGTAAAGAACTGCCAATGTCTTTGGTATAAACTTCTTCACCTTTGTACTTTACTCACTGTAGTGATACTTGATGCCTGCATATTATTTCACTTTCTAAGACATATGAGTAGAAAGAGATAATTAAGATGATGCTTTGGTGACTGTTACACTTATCAGTGAAAGACGCTGGAATTATGTGGCAGTTACTCTTCTTTTTGTTATTAAACAGTATGAATAGAACTGTTGTATCAACACTGGTATCTAACGAGGCAACCTTTAAGTTTTAGAGAACTATATAATAAAGACTTCTCTAGAAACAGGTGTCCTTCAGAGTATTGTTTGCCCCACTTTGAACACTGCCTTTCACTGTTTACATTGCAAAATTCAGTCAACACTCAATATAAAGTTCAAAGGGAAAAAAAAGGTAATCCACTGGAGCACAGATTCAATCTACACAAGCATACATGTGTATCCTCATATAAACAGTTATATGGAGCTAGATGGATCATTTCAACTTAGGAGAAAGTTATGCTGGGTCAGACAAAAAGTCTAAAATAAGTTACTGATGCTTCTTCCCATTACTTTTGTAGCTTGTAGTTTGAGGCATATGGACATCTTCAGACAGACATGCTTTTTCTCTGTAGCTTTGAATTAATTTGTATTCATTCATTTTTCCTTTTTTTTCTTTTTTACTATGAAAGGATTTATCAACCACTGTATCCTGAAACAGCTCCTTTATGACCTAAAAATATATGAAGAAGTAACTTCTTGCCTATAAATAAAAAAAAATAAACAATAATGCGTGATTTTTATACTGTGTTTTCTTCTTGGGATTTTAATGAGTAACCTAAAATTGATTACACTTAGAATACAGCAGTGACTTATGAGGACACACGCAAATGTTCAAACTTATAAAACCTCAAATCAAAGATTCTTTAATGGAGCAGAACTCTTTCATATTGGTTCACCTACAGATAATCAAGAACTATTTTGCTAGTAATGAATCACTGTTTGAGAAGAACTTGTCTGAAGTAATAAAAAGAAACACAAGAAAATAAACTCCTCATCCTCTGGTTTTATAATGAGTGGAGTAAAAGGCTAAAAAGCACACACCTAACAGTAAAATGGTGATGACAAAAATGAAAGCCCATTTCCAAGCTGGGAATGTTTATATGCTGTGAATAATTTTGGCTGTAAATGTGGTCTTTTAGAAGAAGAAAAAAAAAAATCACAGGAATCATAGAAGTTTACATTCAGGTTATGCTGTGTGATGAAATTTTGAACTGCACAGATTTTTTTACAATGTAAACAGGAACCTGAGATGCTGTACACAGACACTGTCAGTTACTATTGAAAAAGCCAGAAATAGCTTCAGTTACATGTAGCATAATGAGTATTAGAATATCAATACAGGAAGTTTTTATGTCCACCAGGAAGTATTAAAAAGGAAACAATTCAAACATACCACCTTAATTAACAATAAATAACAATCCTTTTTGATGAGTTGCATAACTTGAAGACTAAGTAGAAATCATCTCATTTCTATTATAGTAAAAAAACCCCCTGAACTGTATCTTTGCTCATGTACAATATATAGTAATAATCAGACTACTGCTGCTCTTTTCACTTGACTGAGAGTTTTCCAATCATTCACATGAGTTCCAGCATCATTAGATTATATAGATGGATGCATCTTTCTCTAACTTCTTGTTACTTTTATAGCTCACAATTATCCCAAACTGCCTCAGTAGCCTGAGGCTACTGACAGGACCAGCATCCCACATACCAACATAATTCAATTTCTGTTTATCAGAGATACAGTAACTTTAAAATGCTGTACAGATCAATTGCAAAAGTTCCAGACATCAACAGAGAGAAGCTCACTGACATCAGCAAAAACCAGAAACTGGAAGCAGAATTTGTGAGACACACAGGGAGAGCTGGTGTAGATGCCTAAAATATATCAAAGAAAGGACTAGGGGTGCTTAGTGTTTTAGTATATGTGCACCCTTGTGCATGCCCTTGATGAAGACAAGAGAAGAAAAAGGAAAAAAAAAAACATTTTAGATAAAGAGAAGTAAAATCACCTGAAGGAAAAGAAAATGAGGTGTCTCAGAAAGGATCGCAAGGACAGAAACTAGAACAAGCTCAGAACATAGAAATTGCAGTTCTGTGATAAGTAGAGAGGTATGAAGAAAACAGAAAATATTTGATGTAGTCATATAAATTACCTTCCTCAACTAACCTCTGCTTTGTTAGGCTTTTAAATCCAAACTGTCCCAGGGTACTCATTTAAGGTGAACTGCGTCAAATTTCCTCTTTTACACACAACTCCTCTGAGGCCTTCAGCAGATCACTGTTACCGAAACTGGCTTCTACGTAACTAAAAATACTTTTGCAAAAAACAGATAGATTTGTATTTTTCCAAAATTGTAATGAAAGGTACAATGATAAAGAAATTATTAAAAAATGATACTTGGAAGGTATCAATCCAGAGTTACCTGGTCATGGATATGGTTTGTATGGATATCTATTCAGAAGCTTTAGCACAATGATGCTGAAAGTGGACTGTATTATCAAAGCTGCTGAACAGCTACTTTTGACTGTCAGTCACTGACAGGCAAATATGAACAGTCAATTAAAAATATTTTTAATCCTAGTTACGGTAGATACGTGCATTTCATTAAATACCTGAATAATGCATTTTACTTATATACTCAACTATTTCCTTTCACCATTATTTAACTGCATCAGATTTGTTTTTGTTGACTGTTTCTTTGCAACCAGGTGTGGGAGTTATGTTTTCTACAGCTAGGCAATGATCACATATGAAAACTATTGACATGGAAATAACTGAGAAACTACTGTGATGATAAAAATTATCTTGAGTTATGATCATTGATGTCTGCCAACAATATCCTGAAATATGCACAAAACTTAACGGTAACATGTTACAGTTATTTATATATATATATTACATATATATAATATATGGTTATTACGTAAGTTATTACTTATGTGAGCTGTGCAGATAAAACAATATATATTTACATTTTTAAATGTTTAAACAAGAAAAAACAGCAAACAAGGCAGTTATTTAGCTTTAATAAATCATTTATTTCTTCCTTGTATTTATTATAATTCAATATGAAAGAAGAAAACCCAGACCACTGCAACTTGCAGCGAATAAAATTCTGCGATTCTACTGCAATCACTCTAAGTGTTCTTGTACTTGTTAATATGTTGTCACATTAAATATATGATGTCATGTGAAAGTCAACCTCTTCCACCAAAAATTTCCTGAAAAGGCTTTGGTACCTGTCTTGTAATAAAATAACTATTACTGAATGCAAGCTCCGCCTTACCTGACATCGTTGACACCTAAAAGGTAAAATTAAATATATGGCCTTAATTTACCAGCAATACTTCTGATTGCATTAATTTGCATACCCCAAACTGTGCATGCCTGCCTAGAAACATAATTAGCCAATCTGCCCAATTACTCTAGCCTATGTACCTGTTTGCATACATAAACTTACCTTCCTGTATACACGGTGATTGTGCCTGCAAATACTTTGAGAATACTTAATGTAACCCATTTAGAATTTAGCTTTGAGCAACTCTTTGGCAACATGACTTATTTAATGGTAGCTATAAAATGCATGAGTACCCAATTCAATTGAAAAATGGTATTTTATAGCTAGATTTGATAACCTTCAAACGCATTTTTTCAAATACAAACTGGTAGAAAAAAGTCTGAGTTACTAAAAAATAATCTTTGAAAGAACTCTTGTAACTCTTCTCTGATAACTACATTAGCATCTTTAGGAGATTTTAGAGTTATTCCAATTTAGAGAGTCTGCCTGATATGTTTTGCCATGGCCTTTGGGGGACACAATCAGGCTGTGTCAGATTAACATAATCAGAAAAACCTCTTGTATCATAAAATCTAAATTTCTTTCATTAGAGTTGCCTGAATTTCCTTCAAAGCTGCCTTTCCATGCAGAAGCCTCTTGGAAGAAAACTATAGTTGTCAATACACTAATAAAATGTTTCTTTCAAATGTCAAAAACCTCCCAATTCATTTCTGCCAGTCTTTTTGAGTATGTCTATACTATTTTCACTTGTTTCATTACTTTCCACTATGCCTAACAAATGGAATAAAAATCCACGTGAAGAAACTAATAAGAACAACTGAATAAAAATAAGATAAATAAAAAAAAATTAGTAAAATTACTGTGGGAATAAAAATAAAATACATTTTAGCAACTTTAACATTGTTGGTAAGACATTTGTACTTATTGACAACCAATCTCAGTGTTTAGCAAGTGTGAGATTACACAAATTCAGCTATTTTTTTTCCAACAACATCTGTGCCTGAGACATTAGTTTAGAAAATTATGTATGATCTACTGTTTTTGTAAGGATCACTAAGCATATACATACTCAGAATGGCTTCAGAATTTAGAAGAATATTTATTTCTGAGCACGTTAAAAGAATGCTATTTACTTGTCTGCACCAGTGAACAGAAATAAGTAGATAGCATAGAGATATAAATTCTTGCTTACTCCTTCCACCTACCTGTACTATTAAATAGAAAAGTTTACACTTTAAGATAGTTTCTTTATTCTGTATGTCTATATATTAAACTACAATCTTAACCTTATGAATGAAAAAAGTTTTAAGTAATGCTGTCAAAATTTCCTGGAATAGTATCTGGTATATTTAGATTGAGTGAGTTAGCAAGTGTACCATTTTAATATGACAAAAAAACAAAGACTGCACCACAACACAGAAGTCATAGGATCATAGAACATTTTAGGTTTGAAGGAACCTTAAAGATCATTTCATTCCATTACCCCTGCCACGGGCAGAGACACCTTCCTCTAGACCAGGCCCTCCTCTGAATTCGCTCCATCCTGTCCACATCCTTATTATGTTGGAGGCCCCACAGCTGGATGCAGCACTCCATGTGGGATCTAAGGAGAATGGAGTGCAGGGGGAGAATCACCTCCCTTGGCTGCTGGCCACGCTGCTTTGGATGCAGCCCAGGATACTTCTGAGGAAACTACTAAATTGTGAGGAAGAACTATCAGAAATTATGTAGTGTGAAGCCACGCAATGCAAGAAAGCTAAAACTGCAGACAGAACAAAGCTTGTTGAACAAGGTCAGTCAGAGCGGAGGGAAAACAAGCCACAAGTATGAAAAGTTATAAAATCATAGAACCAAAAACAGAGACAGAAGTTTAAACAACACTGAGGATCAGTTCATTTCAACGAGCCATGGAAGTCAACACATGTTATACTTGGAACTGTCTGGCCAGCAAAGACCCACTGAGTACCTGGCAAGATGCAGATCAACTGCAAGGTGGAGAGCATTGTCAGTATAGTCTAACAGCAAATTAGTTCTAGCTAAATATTGTGTTCACTTAGCAATAAGTATTTTTTACTTTTAGATAGCATGTATTCTGCTTACAGAGCCTTTATGCCCTGTAAAAACTGCTTGAATGAAGTGGTCCAGAGAGCAAAGATTACAATGATAGTTTCACAAGTTAACCATACACTGGAAGGAAACCTTGGATGAAGCAGGTGTTTACACATAGCAGAATGATCCACCTATTACATGATGTCTAACTTGGCTCTTCAGCATAGCTATTTTGGTCTCCAACATAGGAGTTGGAGAACAGTAAAGTTACAGAAAAAGGTCTTTCAATTACTTTGAAACTATATGAAAATGTACTGTAATTTAAATTATAAAGATGCTTCCCCTTTACTAAATATTGTTTTCACATATTAGAGATCATAAAAAAATTATCATTGAATCTGTAATTTTTAAGCTTATCAACTCCCCTACTGCTTTTCCTAATTCAAGTTGTTAGAGGACTTCTTCCACTTCATGTAAGAACTAACCTAAACATGACTTCTTTCCTTTCAGTGGATATATGCATTTTTACTCACTGACCAGACGGTAAGAAACGAAGAATCTCCTAACTTACAGTTACTTAAGTGTTACTAAAATTAGAAAAAAAAGGCTCTATTATTTTAATCTATAAAATCTTAAACATTCCATGAAATATCTCACTAATAATCAAGAGTTAAATTTTTCACAACAGAAACTAATAGTAATAAAGTTGTGAAGATTTGAATAGCTTCAGTGACTACATGGGATGCTCAAAATTTTAAGTCATTCCAGGACTGAAGCCTCAAAGAATTTAGTACACATTTTACTTGATATAGCATATATGCAGTATTACAAAAGAAACTGAGATTCATACACAAACATACCACACTTTGGTAAAGCAATTATGTATTTTAGGAAGATTTTTAAGAGTGCATATTAACTTATGAACTTAGACTTTACCTTTTGATCACTTGCCAAGATACGCAAATGTCTTTCGTGTTTTTTATGCTAATCTAAGTGCTTGACCCTGTCATAATGCAATGTTTTAATAATTTCTTGGGGATATTACCTTTTCTCAGAACTGTTTTCATTTTATAATGCCGAAAGAATTTCTAAACACTTCACAAACCTATCACTTTCTACTTTGCAAAGATAGAACATTATATAGATTTTGTGTGTGTACTCAGCCTTGAAGAGTTTACCTCTTTGAATATAAATATATTCACTATGTATTAGTTCTGTTGGAAAAAGACATCAATTTGTGCTCCAAAGAAAAGCAGAGATTTTTCAATGTTTTCCAAAACAGATAACACAGAAGCAAAAGTAACCTCTTTTTTCTTTAACACATTATTTAATAAAGCAGAAACCCTTTTTTTTGAGACAGAAAATAGTTCTCTTCAGTCAATAGAGACAATTTTAAAAACTACAGCTAATAAGCAGAGCATTGTGTCACATCTTAAATTCTTAGTAGTCTGCTGAACAGGAATCCAAAATTCCCTAATAGTGAGCAGAGTGCAATAATTTCATTTGTTAGCATCAGCATGTTGCGAAACTGCAAGTGAGGGTATTGGTTTAATTTTTCAATGGTGATATGTCTATTATTCATAGAGAATTCAAAGTTATTAATTCAGAATCTGTTTTGCATAATATGATGCCTTTTGTTACCTGCATTTGATAATCCAATTAAGACACAGTTCTCATTAGAGAGCATCTTAATGCTTCTGATTCATAAAAAATGAGCGAATAAAAATAACTTAAACATAAAAAAAATTAAAATAAATGAAACAATCAAATAACTAATAATCACCTCTACAACCCAAAGCAGACAAATAGTAACAATAGTTTGACTAATATTACTATGAGGATGTTTACTCTTCCAACACTCACTACTTTATGTTGAACATAATTACAGATTAATTTTCACTAGAAAATTGCTACTTTTTCTATTGGCTCAAAACACTGGGTGCCACAAAAACGTTCTTTCACCATTATAAGAATAGATTGATATTCCACTCATCAGATTCAGAACTCTGCAGAGTGATTCTCATGCAATCTATCTTTCTCATTGCCTGGCAAGTGCAAGTTGCACCCCTGCTGCCCATGCTCCCACCTCCTTCTTCCCTCATGCAGGATCAGTCACAGTGTCTGCTTAAAAATACAGACAGAAAAGAAGGCAGAAAAACCCATTTACAAGCATCACAGTAATCAATATCGGAAAGAAGGATTTCCATTTACTTCCTTTAATATTATCAACATATGTGTGCTGTGTTAATGACTTAAATTTATGTTTTCTATACTCCATTCTTTAGGTAGGCTTACAGGTAGAAAATATCTGTTATTGATCAATTTCAAAAGAACATGTTTGGGTTTTTTTCTTTCTGAATAGTAAGTACAGAAGGTAACTAAAGAAATATACTTTGAGTCAAAATTGAAAAACTTAAGGAGAGACATAAGGAATCTGTCTCTCCAGATTGTATTTAACTATTCTGAGCTCCTCGTTACACCTGTGAGGAATAATAAGCCACTTTTACAAAGAAAACATTCAAAGCATTCATGTTCAGGGATCTGAGTATCCCTTAATTGCACAAGTTACCCCGGGTTGCTTCAGAGTCCCTTTATGGCACAAAACCTTGTAGCCACCCATTTTAACAAATGTTCTTTGCTCTTTAGCATAGCTGTGGAGGGAGTGATACTTCCCTCCTCCACAACCCCTGCTTTAGCTTTTATTGTATAGTACTTAACTCCATTCATCAGCGTGTCCATCTGGGTGGTTGATGCTGCACCCACCACCTACACCCATTTACATTAAACAACTCTGAACTGTACTCATCTAAATCAATAATTCTGCTAAACAAGAAAACCACATAATAGACATAATAGACCTCTTTATGTATTATCTACTGCCTGGTGCTGAGGAGCAATACAGGGGCACATAGGACAAGGGGTGATGTCTTTACACTGAAAGAAGGTAGGTTTAGATCAGATATAGAAAGAAATTCCTCACTATGAGGGTGGTGAGGCACTGGAACAGGTTGCCCAGAGAAGTTGTGGACACCCCATCCCTGGAAGTTTTCAGGCCCGGGCTGGATGGGGCTTTGAGCAACCTGGTCTAGTGAAAGGTGCTCCTGACCATTACAGGGGTGTTGTATTAGATGACTTTAACGTTCCTTCCAACCCAAACCATATTATGAATAAGGCTTGAAATAGGCCAGCTGTCTTGATAATTTTAGAGCTAGAATTACTTGCCCTTAATTCTACAGCCAAAACAATTTCAAAAGCATAGAGACAACAACATGTCTGCAGTTAAAGATTCTAAGGCATAGCACGCACATGGACAGAAAATTGTGTTATGCATTGGTGCTCAGGATTACAAGTAAAATCTCTATAGTATTTAAATTAAAACTAAAGAAGTATTATCTCAAACTAGTTTTGCTGTTGTGGTTACTCTAGGTCACCTTTGACAAACACTGTGATGTTTTTAGATGATGTTGTTAATCAGGTGTTAAAAGAGCACTTGCAAGCTACAAACAACACTGCTTTACAGTTCATGAGTTTTTAAGAGAATTATCTATATCCGTGAATCAGTACCTCAGGAAACTCCTGTATTCTGGCACTGGTTCATAGCTATGGCATGTCTGTGAAAGAGAGAATTCCTTTAGATCATGTAGACAACTGTCAGCTTACTGTACTGTAATCTTTCAAGTGCTCTTTAGACAGACGGAAGAGCACCTATCAGCACCAATTTTCTCACTCCTGAAGAGGGAGAGCAAGAGGAGAAAAAAAACAAACAAACAAGAGACAGAAAGGCTTTTCAGCTTGGTATTATCTTTTCTGCCAGTATCATATCTTCTGAGTTTATGAATGATGCCTGATAACATCAGAAAGTGGGAAAATAGAGCTGACAAGCTTTTATCATGTAGAGGTCTGCTCAGACAAAACATAGAGCAGCAAGTGTATGGTAAGACGATAAATGAGAGAAAACAGGTTCTCAAACTATAAACCATAGAGGATCATCTGCTGGAATATACTAACTTATTCTATTGATATTCTTTTATATTAAAAGAACATAAATATTAATTATTAATATATTAAATATATTATTAAACCCACACAGATAGACACAGTTATTGCTGTGTTGGAAATAAACCGGACAGTTTAAAACAAAACCCTGCTACTTTCATTGGCATCTATAAATGAAGGTATTTTTAAAACATAAAAGATTATTTGTGCTATTGCTTGAGGCAAGAAAATCAAAGAGATTTAAAGCGTGAGGTATTCTAGTCTGACAATTCACACATATAAATAGATCATGTTACAAATGAAAATTTAATACAAACCAGACATATCCATGATGAAGTATGTGTGCCAGAATATCAATGAAAAACAAATTGTCAATAATACTGCCAAAAGTAGTTTTACTAACTACTGTAATGCTATTTCAAATTATTTAGCCTAGCATGACAGAAGTTCTCTTTTATTATTTATGTTGGCATTATATTTCCCTTTATGTCTGCAAGAAAAAACAAACTCAACTTGATTCCATAAAATAATCCGATAGGCAAAAAAACTGGAAATAACTTCTTCTTCTGCCATTAAAAAGTCGGCAATGTTCCAATTTTAATTCCTTTCCCTTTTATTTTAATGTTCATCAAAATCAACAGTATAGGGTCTTCCTTACTTTTTCTTTCTTCCTTCCTCAGTTACTCTGATGTGGGTCTCATAAAATGGTACCTACAGGATAATACATGATCTATTCTTTTTCCATTCAAGCCGCCATAAAGCATATCTTACTGGACATGACTGCATAAACATTAAGCCATGCTTAGTGAAATCACGAAGTACTGTGATGAAGAAAAGTAATATAGAAAAAGTGAGAAGAATTATTTGAAGAGACAGAAAAAGAGTAAACAAAACCACAACAAAAACGCTAAGAGAGCAAATCTTAGATAAACAAAAACACATTATAAAAGCTAAAACACCAATAATCAATATTTCTGGGATGGTAACACAAAGGGAATTGCAGTTCAGCTTTCAAGGCTCTGTTTGTACTTTGACGTCTTCATTCTGCAGCACACAAAATTTGGAAAATTCTCTGAGTATTTCAAAAATTATTTCCAACTGCTCAGAAAAAGCTGAAAAATCAGACACCTAAGGCTTCACCTTTTCCTCAGTTTAATTACTCCTAGAGGGTCTACATTTTCATATAACTGGGGTCCTTGCTGGTGCCTCAGCTGGCACTGAGTACTGACACTCCGTACTCTGCATACCGTAACACAGTATTGTTCCTGGTTTAGCTGCCTTATTTCATCTTCAAAGTCATGACTGCAAACCAAAAAATTCACCACTCAGCCTCATGGCTGAACACGTTTCCAAGTATTTTGCTTTAGAAGACCAACCACAAATTCAGCTTTGAAGTCCCAAAATCGCAATGCAGTAAGAGTGATAAAAATGCTGTGGTTACATGGAAGAAGGAAAAAATAATATATTGAGAAATGACAAGTGGAAATAGGTATTGTCTGTCCCCACTGAGGGGCACAAAAAAGCATTTCATAATTTGCTTTGGAAAGCATCTGTTTGCACAAAAGAAGGATTGTTTTAAAAATCTTGAGAGGGGACAGTGCTGTTTTTTCCAGTGGCATTTTAACTCTCTACTTCATAATTTTGCTCAACCTTTATTTTTACTGCAGTCTTTATAGGTTCAGGCATATCTAAATAACTGTTATCTTTTGGTGTCTAAATTACTTTGTCAAGACAGCAAACTGTGGTATCTAACTGGACTAGTGTCCAGTCTGCTGATCAAGTATAGAATCTCCTTTTAAGACAGCAGCTGGAAAGCTGGAAAGGAACAGCTGAAAACAACAGCTAGAAGGAACTTAAGAGTAAGGTGACCAGAGGCAAAACTTACAACTCTGTTGTGAAGAACAGGATTGCCACATGCCAGAAAGTTAGCTGTCTTACCTGCATGCTAGCTTAGAGGATTCCTCTAGCTCTTCACACACACATTTCTCAACCTTCCTTTTAACCACAATGTGGACCAAGAGCTCTGTGGCAGGAGTGTCTTTCAGAATTAAACAGGTTCTTAAAATTTCTTTGGAATCTACTGCCTCATGTATTCTTCCCTTTCCTCCATTATGAGAGTAAATTAAACTAACTGAGCCATGATTACAGAAATAAAATCCTGTCATAGTCATTCTTAGTAAGTTAGCTTTAAGTTAAGCACCCATTTTCCAGTGTCTTCCTCCAAATGTCTCTTTAGGTCTTTGATCATATTTTCAATGCTCAGAAGTGTTTCTGTTTCTGGTATGTGTCATTTATTAAGGTGGTCATAGATAACACAGCTATTAAATACATTGTGGGACCTCCCTCAAAACGATTTCTTATCATTTACGGACTATTCTCTTTACCATTCTTTATGAATTTCCATGTTTTGTTTGTTTTTATATCTACTGCACCTGCATAAGTTTTCCAAGTTTTTCATAATGACCCTTTGTGTTTGCTTCTCAGTTGAAGACATAAGCAATTACTGATCCTATCAGAAATTATCTTGTTTTACCATTTGAAGATAGGAGAGGTGAATTAGGGCATGACAGAAGTACTGCAGTGTAGGTAAAAAACCTCCTGCATTTGTGCTTTGAAGTAAATAGTTGTATGATGTCATAAAACTTCTGGATGTCAGTACACTTCTAGAATTTGAAAGAAATTCAGTTTTCTAGACCTCTCAAATCAGTTAAAAAAAAAAAAAAGCTGAAGCTACCCTAGAAGTGTTGGTTCTCTGTGAAAGAACTGTATGGGTAGAAAAGTCAAAAGTACAAAGGTCTCCAGTGTTAACTATAATAATGGATAAGGGAACAGCAAGCCCTCACCTCCTACTTCCTGACATATAAGTTTGTTTTATGATATCTAAGATGATCCAGAGGATCTTGGCTCCATACCAGAGGATCTTACCTCCATACCTTTTAGAGACTTTAGTAGCATGCCCAATGGTGCAAAATCAAACACTGACAACCTCAGGATATTACTTTCCTGTAGTCTTACATTTATCACTCTACTCCCCAGCTTAAATCTCCTCTCAAGCAATCTTTTCTCTTACTTGCTTCTATCTTGCACCAATGAGTTTGGGGTTGAAGAAGAGATGATGTCTGGGGTTATCTTTAAAAAGAAGGCCCAACAGAAAAAGCTTGGAACATACCTTGTGTTCAATTTAGGGATCAAAACTTCAAATCAGCTTTCATAAGTATGCAAATCTTTGTACTACAAACATTCATTGGCAATTAATGTGCAAACGGTAAAGGCAAAGGCAAGGGGAATGAATTCTTCAAGATATGCAAATATTTGCAGAAACATTTAGGTGCCCAGATCTTCAGCTGATCAAGAAATGAAGTAATCTCTAAATTACAATAATTATCTGAAATGCTGACACACATGAAACTCTTTGACAAGAAAAAGTCCACGTAGGTGTATTCCTCTATGAAACATCTTTCCCAGAGGCATTATTTCTAAGATTCAAAAGGTCGTATTTTACAACAGTTGTTATTTTAGACTCTGAACTAAAATAATATACACCTAAGGGAGAAAGAATAATAATTAGAAAGTAGAACAGAAAAATGATGTCCACACACAGAGTTATGCTTGGAAACACAAAGAATTAAATAATTTTAAATCAGAGTGAAAAAATTAAGGATTGATGACTACATATCCTTCATGATGATAATTTTGGATGGCTTGATCCATAGGTGCTATGAACCAGTTCAGTGGTCTGTTAATCTTTTTACTCCTTTAGTTAGTGGAGAAAAGTTGTCCTGAACACAGGAGTTAATTGACACTTCTTTTTCTATGTAATTTGTTAGTTTGTTTGGGGGTGGTTTTGTTTGTCTGCTTTTTATTGCTTTATGGAACAGTCTAGGAATTACAAGTCTGTGTTTATTAGAAAAGTGTTATACTTTAAGCATTGTTGCTATTGCATCTGGAACTTCAGGCAACACTCAATCTATAAAATTATGATGCATCCTGAATTCTGTGCACTTTTGCAATCTTATAAAAAACCACATCTACTATTATAAAATGCTTATATAAATTTTACCCCCAAAGTGTACCTGCCCGTGAATGTTCAAATGTATCATTGAAGGTCTATATTTTAAAGAAGTATCCCTCAAAGGAATTGAACCAGAACACGCTGGAGTCACAGCTGCTCTGAGTTCAGGTTTCCTCAGGTGTAACCTCTTCTTTTCCTCACTCAGAAGTTTTGTTTAGACAGAATTTGAGTATTTCTTTGAGATTTCCAGACACAGAATCTATAGTGCCACACACCATGTGTGGATAGTCTGTGCATGTACAATAAACCCAAAACAACCCTGAAACCACCAGACAGACAGTGCTTGAATTAAGGCAAGCTTTAAAACCAGCCCTAACTGTATTGTGATTATAAGAATTTATTATTATTACTACTACTACTACTAATAGAGAAGATGCGTAGGGGTTTTAGGAAAAGTATTTGTGTGGTGCAAGCATTCCAGTATGTAGATTTTGACATAAAATAAAATAAAAATAAAAAATGAGAAGGTAATTTTTTTTAGGCCATAAGGATCTAATATAGAATATATAGTAGTCTGTGGGAAAAGCGACACACCCAAGTAAAATATTTCTGTTCTCTTGTAGCAGACTACAGCATTTTTTTAAAGCAAACCTACTTTAGACAATCTGGACACATGAAAAGGGTTTTGGCATTTGATTTTACACAAAAGATAAAAATACTACCAGACATAAAACCCCCTTATATAATTGACCATGTAACAAAGACAAACATTTAGAGACTCCTGACATGCCTTTAGCATCCTGAGTACACTATTTGATTTCCAAAAGCAGTAATACATTTTACTGCAAAGTCGCAATATATGCACATACTTCACTCAATGATGACAAAGACCTCCAGCTACTACAATTATTATTATAGTATTATATACTATAATTATTACAATACAATGTTTTTCTCAATATTGGAAACCTTAAATGTATTGTTTTACATAAATGGAAATTAGTACAATGCTTTCTATTCCCTGAACACTACTCAGCTTCACACACTATCCTTTTCCCACCTCTGGTACATAGCAGAACAACAGATGTATTCAAAGCCTATAAACACAACCTATGAACCAAAACTTCCACATAAAATGAAATGCATAAGAACTGATGCTAGGTAGTAATAAAACCACCTCATTATAACCAAAATCAAGTTTTAAAACCTGTAGAAGAACCCTTCATATATAAGCATCCTGAAATTCTACTGTGTTCCATTACCCAATGTTACAGTATTTCAGTAATACTGAAAGAAAAAAAAAAACAAATCCCTGAACACACAACCCACAAAGAAACTCCAAATTAAGAATTAAGTGATTACAAATGTTTGCACCAGCTACTTTAGAATTGATAATATATCCTAATAAAGGACACTGAAAACACATTCTGACAGCTAATTTTTAAAGCACCGTAAAAACCTATCACAAGCTCAATAGGTATTTTTAGGAAGGGGCATTGAACTGTTCCTGAATTCACTTTGCTTAATTTTTCTAATAAAGGAATATTCAAATATTTTATTCTTTTTATTTTGTATTATTTCAGTGTTTACAGTCCTACACAGTCTTACTGCTGTGGACTGCAATCACGACTTCACAGTTATGGGCAAAGAAATAATTTATAAGCACTGTCTTCACCATTCTTCCTAATTTTTTTTACAAAAAAGCAATCTTTTAAAGTAGATTCTCAGGAATACTGGAAGGGAAAAGACCATTTTAAAACAACACAACAAAAACTCACACACCATGTTTTACAAACAGGACGGTACAGGAACATCCCCCAGGACTAGTCAAAATTGCACAATCTACCAGCAAAGCTTTCCTAGATAGTCACATTCTTTCCTGTGATCTAGTTTATGAACACAAGTGTCCTAACTCACTGCTTCTTAGGAGGTGGTACAACTGAGTGTGCCTTCAGCCACCATAAGCAAGACAGAGAGAAATACAGCAAGCTGAAATCCGTTTCTCTGAAAAGAATTCCAATCCTAATTTATAATCTCATTGCAGAATTTCTAAGTAGAACTCTCATGATCACAAAAAAATTCATCATGCACACTGATATCCAGTGCACCCTCTCACTCCTACAGGCAACTGAGAATCTGAACAAGCTTCTTACTGGAGCAGGTAGAATATTAATAGGCCCAGGACTTACTAAATTAACTGAAGTCCATATGATTTAGTCTAGCATAGGACTCCACATTTTCCTTAAAAAAAGGCATACCATGGATTTTTGAATGGGGACATTATAGGGGAAAACACCTGCTCTGCTAACAGATAGAATACAAAGGCTCTGTTTAGGTCTCCTTTATTTAAAGTCTGCTTGACATACTAAAAAAAAACCAAAACCAAACCCAAACAGTAAAAAATTAATAATTTTGATTTCTACAGACACAGTTTGGGGAGGGCAGGGGTCAGATAAGTTTTTTCCATAAGGACAGCAACTTTTGAGTTTTGAAGGTGGGCAGCAAGAAGTATAAATATTGTATAGCTTATTTACAACCTTAATAAATAGTAAGGCTGATACGGACAACACTGATACTGCAATATACAAAGTAGTCAACATAGGTGGCTTCCACTAGTGTTAGCAAAGTTCCATACAGAGGGAGAATGAATTCCATGAGAGGATCCTGTTTTCCTCTAGCTGTGTACCCAGAATTCCTACTAAAATGCATGGAGGAAACACAAGCTCACCAAGGAATTAACAGGCTTCACAACAAACGCAGAATGTATGATGCACAGTGTTACTCGCCTTTTTTCCTCCCCAATGCATTGAAATGGAGAGTAAAAAAAGAAGCTTCATTTTCTTACTTTAATAAATTAAATTGCATAGCACATAAAAATCTCCAACATATTCAAATTTTCACCTCTCGTAAGCACATAAAAGTCCAAATTATCTTCTCCACAAGTTCAATTAAGCTACGGCTAAGCAAATTTCCTTTTCAGTACTTTGTAGAGTGCAAGTATGATCACAATGGCATAGTTACACAATAATTGGTCTAATCAAAGCTATATAATGTTTGTATTGTGAATGAAGCAGTGTTGCTCATTAGCCTATTACAAAGAATTACTGTAAATTCAGCCTACGTGCAGCATCACTTCCTGTGCAAACCAACACAGATAATGCAACAAGCTTGAAACACTGCCAAGCTTGCAGACTGGCAGCACAAATTATGCAAAGAAACAGAAAGCCTTCAGTAGATTCAATAGAGCTTAGAGGATAAGAATGATTAAGTGTTTCTGTGTACAACTACAAATCACAGTAATGAATCAGACTAAAATTTCCAATAAGGGACTTAACTGCACCAGCTGGCCTTCTTCAGCAGCATTATAATGTGAAATGATGACATCCTAAATAGCAGTGTTTGCAACTTTCAGAAAATCT
This sequence comes from Corvus brachyrhynchos, assembly GCF_000691975.1. Taxonomy (NCBI): domain Eukaryota; kingdom Metazoa; phylum Chordata; class Aves; order Passeriformes; family Corvidae; genus Corvus; species Corvus brachyrhynchos. The sequence goes on along the minus strand of NW_008239304.1, from coordinate 1,173,767 downwards.
ACCCAAAGCAAGTCCTTTGTTTTGCTTCAGTTTTTTGAAAGCTTGTTTGTTTTGTTGGGGTTTTTTTTTAAATAATAAAACATTGCAGCACCTAAAATTAAAGGAAAGCTACAAAGCCATACTGTTCCTTCTTCTCTGCTTCTTTTCCTTTTTTTCTAACCAAATGAGAAAATCTTCCATATCAGCTCTAATAGATTTGCTTTCAAAACTGCTCAGACTACTGAATACAACTACAGATTTGCAATTACATCCTTTTTCTTTTTTTAATCAGAAATTTAGTGGTAACAAGTCTAAGTTAAAACCCCTGTTCTCCTTCATTGCAAAGGATGGGAAATAGCAAAATACCTCAGGTTCAAAAGTATGATGGAAAATCTGGGATACATGTATCCATACAATATGAACAAGAAGAATACATATGCATGCGTACATATTCATTCATATGCATGCATTATATATGTGTGTGCATTTTTCTCACATACAGGAAAAATAAGCCTCTCACATATTTGGACTTCTTCACTTTTTATGCTTGGGGGCATAATCTCAGCCACACAGTACCCGCATGAATAGAAACAGAGTGGAATTAGTGTTACTCCGAGCTTCTGTCGCATGACCCAGGCTAATCCACTTCATGCTCCAGGGCCCAACACTCATCACTTCCAAGGTGAGATGGAACATTTTCCTCAAGTTAAAATACTAAGGTGACCATACTCAGGGAAGAACTTCCGATAATCTACCTCATATAAAATGTTAGACTGGTTTTCCACATTCTTCAGAAAACTGGAAGAAGGAAGAGTCCAAGGCACGATAATGGTCTGGATAACTAATAACTTGAACCAAATGAGCACTTCAAAATGTCACTTAAACCAAAACCCTGAAAGAAGTTGTAACAAGATTAAATGCTACCAGAAAATCTATGAAACTATCCAACTCCTCCACCTTAATAAACCGGATTAGGTGATGCAATATCTTTACCACTATCAGCTTCCATGAGTCTGTAATAAAGTGACACTCTTTAACATGCTTTAACAGTGAAAGTGTCGTAACTTGAAGACTGCACCCACAGGCAGAAATACTACAGCATTTTTATTAATCCCTAAATTCAGATCCTACTCCACACAGGCTTGGGGCATGGAACCATTGTCACTAAACCTAACTTCATTTAACAAAACTCTTAAGAGTGACTAATTCTTAGAGAGTGAACTCTGTACCATTAGGCCTTCTACACTACTCACCTCTACCCAGCTGTGCACCTTACAGATGTTCAGAGTCTGCACATTTCTCCGCAACCTGCCTTGTGGAGCGTTAATAGAAAAAGAGCCACTATCATTTTTTATTTCTTACTTTTAACTTGGTGAAATGCTTTCTTATTATTACTCTCCATTCATAACTAGTGAATTCTCATCATTTTCCAGGTGATAAACATCTGTAACTGAAATGTTTTTACCATGAAAAAGTTGCCTCTCCCACCTTAACCTTTAATAAAATGGGGTAAGGCTTTTTTCAGACTTGCTAGTATTACCAGAATCTGTGGCCTAGTTAATATTTATTGGAAACCCGTTACTACTGTTTCTTACTCTGAAACCTAAGAATAAATGATTGGAGAAGGTAAAAAATCCAACAAAGAAATAGTTTGATATCACTACACAAGTAAGTGCTGTCAGGTCTTTAAACATTGTTATTCCATCGTAACGTGCAATGGCAGAGACAAATGCAATCTATTTCTGCCATAGCAGGGAACCATTGTGTTGATCTGCACAATTCACCTAAACGAACTGGCAAGAGCATAGCAGGACCTTCACAGTGGGGGAAGGAGGCATTATGTCTGGTGAGGAATTCATAAATGAGAGAGATCTACATCTGCCCAGAAAAACTGCACACACCTCCAATGCACCGAATAATTCAATGCCTCCAAGCATTGATTGATTAAATGCATCCAATCAATTTCACACAATACTTTTCTTCTACTTATGGAAGAAGAAAAAGAGACTGGTTTTTATCAGATTCCACTAGGCTCAATGAGTAAGTACAAGATTAGTCACTAGGTTCTAGTGTTCAAAGAAACCGGGATTTACTTGAAACATGATTTTTGGCCCAAAACTGTTTTGCAATTTCCTAATTTTCAGAACTTTTAGACAAATCATATGGAGAGAGTCTTCACCGGTTTCCAGCTGTAAGCAGTAGAATCTTGCAATGGTCTGTACAATAACTAGGTCTCAACTGAATTAATCTCCTTTGTAAACTGTCTCCTGCAGCTGGTTTGAGATAAAAGCAAAGAGAAATATTTGAAGAAGACAGAGCCTGCACCTCTTCTTCTTTCTTTCACCTTTACCTGTTAGGCTTAAATAGTTTTGACAAACACGGAACACAAAAAGGATTCCTATAACAGTAATTCACCTGAAACCACAAGCACTGTCCCATGTTTACAGTTATGCTTACATTAAAATTCTCTGCTGGGTAGCAACCCTTGCCCATTTTTTCAAGTTTTCCTGCTCTTCATCTGCAGCTGATCTACCAGCTTAGAACTTCACCTATATATAGCTCAGCTTAGTACCACAGCCTATTATTCACAGAATACCAACCTTAGTGAAAATTACAGTATGTGTCAATATCATAACTGTCTGTTTCAAATCTAAGAGAAAGTTAACACATTTTTCAGCAGGACCTGTAAATCTAGGATAGCTCAGCGCTGGACTAACCTTTACACTTTTCTGAGCCTGGTTAGTTACAAGCTTGCACAGCCTTAATGAGCTCCTATATGTTGTGGTGTCTGCACGTATCCTTTCTTTCCTTGCTCAAAGTGCCAACAAGAAGTACATGAAGATTTAAGTATTTATCCCTACCAACTGCTGCCCTGCATATACAAAAAGCACACATTCCATCACGGGCATTATGAAATGTCCATTACCACCTACAGCCCTCTCCTCTGACTCATCCCTTTTTATTTCCTGTCCAACTGTCTTTTGGGGAACACTCACTTAACTTCTTTCCTCCTCCCCAAGCTTACAGGGGTGAACTCATAGTTGCCAGAGATTCTTAGTACCACACACGCAAATAACTAAATCTCCTGAGAGTAAAGAGATTGGAAACTAAAATGAGTAGACGATTTCTCTTGGTGTGATGAATATCGTGCCTGTCACTGTAACACTCACATCAACACATCCCAGTATTAGCAATATTGTATTTCATATTCTGCAAGTTGTGTCTGTAACTGAATAAAGTGTACTCCAAAGCATTTCACTATTTCATGTAAAGACCCTTTACAGGCTTTCTTCCCCATAAGGCCCTTTCACTTAACCAATAAACTGGAAAGCACAATGGGATGGCAAAACACCATTCAGCCCAAAGGAAAAGTTAATGACAATTCCCAGATTACAAAGAATCAATGAAAAGTCTATTTTACACCACAGTTTGAATTACCTGTTTATGATGCATTCTAGTGCAGGCAGATACTCCCTTTACCCCAGCAATCCACAAGAGAATAACATGAACAACTCTTATATATATACATCTATCTATCTATCTATCTATATATCTCCTGCATGCTTTCCCCTCAGCCGCTCAAGTACATTATCTTTCTTTCACAGCTAAGTGTGTAGCACACAGAACACAGCTCCCAACACAGTTAGAGCCAGCAGAGATGCAAATGCTGTTACCTGCTACCAACAAAAACCTTGCTCCTTTAAGCATTTTCAAAATTCTGGTACTTCCAGCTATTCTCATGACCTATGATCTATAACACTTATTTCACCTTTTTGTCAAATGCTATTCAGTCTTTCCAGGACAGTACATAAAGGAAGCTCTTGTCTCTGGGTGCTGTGGCCCCGCAGGAACGTGCTAGAAGAGGACTTGCCATCTTGGCAGTCTGCCAGAGAAGGAAATGAGCCTTGAGAAGAGACTATGATCTCAGCTGCCATGGAAACTGAGGAAATAGCAAAACCATAGGCTTGCCTGACCCACAACTCCATGAAAAGGACAGTGAGATGCAGTAGCTGGTTTTGAAACCATTCAAAGGCAAGCATATTGCAGCAAGATCACAGTGCTGAGATCTCCAAGCTAACAGAAATTTTAATACTTCCGAAAGCACAGGTAGAATCATCACTAAAGTGTGCTGTCATGTTAATTAATCCTGTTGGGATCTTGTCATATCATGTCACTACCAGCCTTGCAGGTGGCTGGGATATCCATCTATGCTTCACTGTGTGGTACTGAAGGGCCCTCAGTAACCCAAGCAATCTCCAAACAGTTTGGATATTCTACTGTACGGAGAACACCTGGAACAGCACAGACTGAATAACAATGTCTATGCCTATGTCTTTTTTTCGGCAAGTTAATTTCTTACAAACCACAAAAGAAATTATTAAATTGATTCCTCCATTTGATGCAATTATCAGCCTTCACTGGTTAGCAACCTCTCTGTTTATGTTATTACCTAAAAATTATAACATAATTTATAAACAGAAATTTATGAGCTAGGTAAAAGGGCTGCTTGGGAATGCTGCTTCTAATAATAGAGAATTCAACCATAAATCAGAGCATTTCAACTTGATGACACTACTGAAAAAAATGTTCAGCTGTAACTGTATTTCATAAGGTACCCTTAAACTTTTTATTTATCTTGGAAGTATGCAAAGTCTCCCCCTGACAGTCTCTTGAGGATCGTCTTTGCCACTGTATCAATTCACATACTTAAAACTACTTTTCCTGTGCAAGAGTCTTGGGAAAATCTGTGGAAAATCTATGGATCTATACAGCAAATATATCCAAATTAAAATCTGTGGGCAAGTTCTTTATGAAGAGCTCCCAGTAATTCATGAAAAAGATCGCAACTATTTTTTCAGAAAACATCCCCAACTGCCTTGCCTAATTATTCATTATTATTCAATCCTGGAAGAACACCACATGTGCACACACACAAACTAAGCAAAAAGGAAAGATTATGTGGATGAAATTTTGTATATATTTATTCTCAACAGATTACACACAAATGATACATTAGAAATGGATACTGGTAGATAGGTTATATTATCAACCGTTAAATTATGCTTTCCCATCTAATTTTTACCAAGACTCATACAGAGTGGACTAGTCCTTTGGGAACTCTGAGAAACAGATGGCCCTATTGATAATAAGTATGCAAATTGTAGGTACAAGTGAAGGAACAACATGCTGGGCGAAGAAAATCAATGGTAGTAAAGAGACCCAGCAGACACGACTGCTTGTGTTCATGATACTCATACTTTTATCCCACCATGTTACAGAAAGGTCAGAAACTGCATGAAGAAAAACCTTTTCAGAAAGAAAGCAGAAAGCAAATGATTTCTCCTTGTATGTGGTAATCTGGGGGAACAGGGAGGTCTAAGCTTGGGAAAACCCTGTCCTGGCTCAGCACAGGTAGGTAGAAAATTGCTTCATCTACTTTAGAAGACTAGATTTACAGTGCTTTTAACAATCACAAAGTTGCTGCCATTCCAAAGTTTCCAATTATCAATTGCACTATAATCAGCTAAGTTTTGCCTTTTAAAATATTATCTTTGTAAAACAGTACCAAGGACTGTGGGAGGAATAGTACACAGATGAAGGCTGATGTCAAAAAGTTTCTTAATTCAACAAGAGCATGCATACTCATCTAATCTAAAAGAATTTTCAGTCATCACCTACTGCAAGTATTCTTAACTTGGAGATACCATTTTTTCCACTGTTTTCCATGACATGTAATACCTCTTAGAAATTTTAAATTATTATGTTGTCTCTTCACAGTTAACACTCATACATTGCTGACACTTCACGTGCAATTGAAATTAGACTACCTAGCTTTGCCTGATAATTCTTGCACCTTATATAGTACCTTATCAAACTAAAATGTCGAGTTCTACACTGAGATTGTTTAATATAAACAGAGTAACTCTACAAATACTGTGGAGTTTTTTTGTTAATTAAGTGCAGCTGCAGATCAAGAACAGTTTAAACTTTTCCTTTCACTATGTACTATCTTGCTTGTTTGAAAAGCTCCAGATGGATGTATTTAACATAACTAGAAGAACATTCCTTATGTCATTCATAAAATTGTACTTGAAATGATCCTCTTCCAACACACAAGGAAGTCTTATTTTCCTCAGCTCTTTTCATCCCCTACTGAGCAAAGCACTTTAACAGACACTTATTTAAATCAATTTATTGAAATTTAGCCATTCTACTGTGACCTGTTTCCCACAGTGAAGTGCAAAATAAAGAACAATCTCAAGTCAAAAATGCAATTTGACTCCATCTTCTTGCCACGCAACAGTCATGATCCAACCACGTGTATAGTTCAGGTCCTACATACTCATATTTCTGCCTCAGAAAAAGCCACAAAAATACATGAATTTATCATATATTTTCTCCTTACATTTAACCAGTCCAGAACACAAAGAAAATCAGAATGAACAGAAGAAGAGAAAAAGAAAGGGGAAAAACCCCACCAATCTCAAACAACGTACACTGTATCAGGCTTTATCTACACTTTAACAGGCAGTTTTGAGTTCTCCAGCTTCATATAAGAAGTGATGATGTCAAAGTAATGTACAGCAGTAGGATACTATCACAATAATTTTATTCATTTGGTACTGGCACAGTGAGTATTTCCCTAAATGTATTTGCACCAGCAGCTTGCGACATTTAAATATGTATACCTTCTAGTTCAAAAAAAAGAAATAGTACACATTATAATCAAATTATGCATATATAACGACTTCTAAAATCCACTTCTACTCTGCTCATATGTTGTTAAGTAACTAAACAAATTATAATGGATTTATGGTCTACAAGTCAGTCATGAACACTACAGAAATGTCTATAGGATTAACTTTTGAAGTATTTACCTGTGCGTAAGCCTTCGGTGGCTAATGCAAACAGCAGTTTGTTGATCCTGTGCAACACAGACTTTATGGCGACTACATTTCATCTTCAAACATGGATCCTTAGCCGGATCTAAAGCTGAAAATAGTTTTAGAAAGTTGTTAACAGTTATCTAGAATACGAAATTAAGGCAAGAAACACCACACATAAAAGCCACCCAGCATGTGGTGGGGGTCGGCCTGCTGCTTTTGGTCCAGTGCTGGACTGAAAGGAACCAGGAAAAAATACAGCTCTTGTGTAGGTAAGAAAGTACTCCCTGCTACACTCTTTACAATTGCCACCCTCTGGCTGTAATCCCCAAATAATGGCATTTCCACCTTGAAAGCAGTTTCCTTAAGTGTTTACCAAGACACAAACAGGTTCTTCCTACTCAATATTAAGTGGTGACCAGTGACACTGAATTTACTGAGCAATTATTACTCAGATGAGATTTTAGTAAAAGTAAACTAAAACATGCAGGTGAATGATTTGTCTGACTCCATCTTTAAACATAAATTCTACCTCCTCCTAGGCTTCTGTTTCTGCTCTGTGGTTTGTTTCTTGTTTTGGTTTGGTTTTTAGCTGGTCCTTTAGTCATTATCCATACTTATTTCTGAAGTACAATTCCAACTACAAAGAGTGATTTCTGGCTATAATACTGGAAGAGCCAAACAATGCACTTTGTTGCTTACTACGAAATTTGCATTTTTCTGGAGTAGTTATGCATACATGGCTATAATATAACAAAGCATCTGCCAATTTAATCTCTCACAACAATCAGCTTCTCCCTTCTCTGATCTCCATGGTGTCCTTTCAGGTAGTCTTAAGCATTCTAAAACTGATTTTTTTACCCCTATTGGTATCCTTTTTTTAATCAAGAAAGCAATGAACAACTGGAATTCAGTTTTCCTGTGTACTTGTTCACATTAGCATATTACTGTCCAGTGTTCAGTTGTATTTCAGAAATGCTCTTTTCCCATTTCTTGCATGTGCTTATAAAATATCACAGAATCAAAGAATATTCTGAGTTGGAAGGGACCCACAAGGATCATCAAGTCCAAGTCTTGGCCCTGCACACGACATTCCCAACAATGACACCATGTGCCTGAGAGCATACACTTCTATATATATTTTCTGAAAGAAAATTTATGTTTCTTCTGTTCTTCACAATCAAAAGTAATCTTTTAACTATATCTCTGTTTGACCTGACAGATGATATTAACCAAAGCCTGCTAACCATACATGTACCCAGAAAACAAGAACCAAGGTGATCATTAGCTGCAATTGTGATGTATGATGTTGTAGTGCTAAGTGTGATTAAATATAGTCTGAGCAGTGACTTTGTCAGTCACTTTTTCTTAATATATTCAGCTGTGCAAAACAAATACGTCATATTATCATCAAAGTAGAAAAGTGATGGAATCATTACTATAATAATAATTCCATACAGACAGAAAAGAAGTACTTTGTTAATTGCAGCAAAGACATATGAAAAGATGTATTCTTCTTCCACACATTTTTAATTCTACAGCAAACTAGCCATTAAACTACCACAAGTAATCCAGAATAAATCCGATCAGAACAACTCTATGGAAATGGGAAGCAAATGCTGCAAAAAAAAAAAAAAAAAAAAAAAAGACTGAACTAAGTTAAGAGAGTTGGAGTCAAAATTAAGGAGAGTACACCCTTCTCCAATTTCCTTTAGATTTCAGATTCCATTTCAAATACTTTCTCTGCTTAAAGTCAAGCAGAATGCAATGCCAGTCCCTAGTAAGCATGAAAAAATAATCATTTAAGGTACTGGTCCAAGTACCACTTCCCAGAATGTTCCCTGATGGAGACACTGCAGTAGCAATACTGGAACACGGCCTATTTTCAGATAATTCTTTTTTAAAATGGAATATGTTAATGGAATAAATAAACATAAGTAAGAGAAATCTGGAATCATAATAAGGATGCTGAGTTCAGTATCAAGTAGAAAACAGGTTTCAGGAAAAGGATGAATAGGGGAGATCATGTAACCATTCCCACTGAAATGGTTACTTCATTTCTAAACTTCTTGGGACTCCGAAGGTGTATTTTGACACTTCCATCAAATTTAGCTAGCCATAAAATATGCTTTTGGCAAAATGTTACATTTTGGCAAAATGTTACAGGCAGAACTCTGCTTTACAAGCAAGAGATAGTAATTTCCCATTTTGTCTTGATGACAACATGAAGATGGGTATCAAACGGAAACCAGGACACACCATCAGTTCTTACAGATCCAAAGTAATCTTTTGGTATTTGCTGACTCAGTGGTTAAAACACCCTGTATGTTACCTTTGATCACCTCAGGCGAGGTATATACTCAGTATAAAGCAAGGATGGCTATGGGACTGTGTATGGGCTACAATCTATGCAAGGTCAGCAGAGCCATGGGTGCCAAAACCACAAGACAATTTTTATATTTAAAAGCGTGTTCAACACTCACGGTCTTGCCATTCCCACTAACTCACATTATCACTCCATCACCTGCTGAACTTTTTCTCTGTCAGCTTTCAGCTCCCTTTTTCCTCACCTTACATGTGACACATGGACTCTTTTCCCAGTGTTTTTTTGTGAAATTTTCTTAGTTACTGAACCAGTTTTACTTATGTAGAAGTCAGAGAAGAATGTATATCCTGGGAAACATTTTTTTTTTAAACAGCAAGGGACAGACAAGATAATAACTGAAACAAAAATGCACGGTTTTGGACTGTGAAAAAGTTAGCTAACCTGAAGGGTCAATGTCTGCCTGGACTAACAACATGACAGAGGAACAAGAAAGAACACAAAAAGAAATGTTGCTAGAAACTGTGAAAACCATTCTAAGTCTTCCTCTTCTTTTTCTTTGAATATCAGATGCTCTAGTCAACCCTGTACTATAAAGTACATAGCATCCACATCAGACCGCATTAGTGATTTTGCCAGCTTTGAAAGGACTAAAAAAATTAGATATTTACAAAAGTATGGAAATGCCTTTTTAAAAAAGCCTGGTTTATTTGATACTTGGAACTGACAAATGGACAATTTTCATGAGAAATAAAAGCTAAACCACAAGAAAAACATTTTTCAAAAATGGGGTCTGAAGTTCGTTGTGCTGGGGAAGAACTGAACTCCCCTTACAATGCACAGACATAACTGATTACATGTCTGGTCTACAAGGAGTCATCCTAAATATCTTAAACTTAGTTATTATGAAAATGCATACATTTATTCCAGGAAAAGTACCATAGATTTCCTCTAAGCATGTAACTCATTTCAAGAAATACATGGCACTAAGTCTTTACTTCCTCACTGCATCTTCTAGCCATCCCTAACAAAACATTCCTGGCATTCTCTCATCTCACTCAGAGTATACAGAGTTGCACAGACAACACCACGTGTCTTTCCATTTCTGCTAAAATAAGTAGCTTTCAAACAGTACAATGTTCACGCCAAAAATCATCCCAAGAGTCAAAATCCCCCAGTGGGACCGAGGTATTCCTCACAGCTATTGTCTTCAACATGAAACAGGTATCAATCCAAGTTTTTATCCAATTAACACTTACTAAAATATCATCATATTTATGAAAAGTAGAGGCCTTTTTCCCCCCATAATTGAAGTGAAAACATTAATTGTACAGCACAATTACACTGCTATTGAAAACAAGTGAAGGTTTGCACTGTGGTGAGGAGACTCTAGATGTAAGAGATATATTTATGTAAGTCTTATCAGAAATCATCTCTTCATTATGGTAACAGCTGACTTCCTAGACTGTCACATACAGCCAGTTTCTAAAGACGCAGGTCTGATCTTAGCTTTAACAACTTGATAATGTTCAGCTTTACACAGCTCCTAATATTCAGGAAAGTGCACTTGCTATAGGTTATTTGTCTACATGCCTACTATACATTTGTCCATATACTGGGCTACAATACCATGAAATGTCAAATTTCAACAAGCAGAAAAATATCACTGTCACAAAAAGCATTTCAAAAGTACAAAATACTTTTTAACATCTACTATTTCTCTAAGAACTTACATTGTAAAAGAAAAGTTGCTCTCCTGAAAAATTACAAAACACAATTAGGAGCTTCTGGTGACTTTTATAGATTACTATGGATTTGTTCTTCTCACATACTAAGGAAGCAATTAATATTCAAAAACTTTATTCACTTATTACTAATGGATCTCTTTATTTATAGTTCAAATTTGGAAAAGCAATTAAGAAAAGCTTCCCATCATCCCTTCTGTAAGTTAATTTACAGCTAGTGCTCCCAAAAACTGACATTAGTCAGAACATCATTTTTATAGAGAATGTAATAGGAAATAAAGACTGGCAAGCCGTAACATAGGAATACTCTGAACAGGAACACTGTGACAGAAACCATAGTAAATTATCATTATTCCACAATCTTTTGAGTGTATTCTAACATGTTCCTTACTTTCCACTCCCAGTAAAATGAAAGGTGAAAAAAGGTTAAGGACGGCTTTCAGACATATAGTCTATTTTGTTCCTCCAGAGTTCTGACTCATTTCTCATGGGCAAAAGAAGCAACTAAGTATTTTATTTCCACTTACCAAAACTTCAGCTACGCTTTGTGCATCCCATGAGTCATTTAGTTCCTCTACTTTAAAAGGCAACACTTGACTTCTTTGCCTACAAAGTTTTCATATTTGACAATGGAGGGAGAAAAAAACCCTTAAATTATCTGAAAGTTTTAACCAAAATATTAATAACCAGGTCAAATGACTGGGTTATAACCCAAGGCAGACAGAGCTGTAGAAGGGAATGACTCATAATGCCTCCTTTGATTAACCACACAATTCCTGAAGGCATCTAAAGACCATCAGTATATTTTCTCCATTTTAAAAGATGACAATTTCTCACCTACTGTAGCAGGATTTCTCACTAAAAAGTGTTGTGGGTCTAGACAATTGCAGAACCCCAGCATCACAGCTTCCAGTAACAGTAGGGAGGAGAGCAAGGCAGAGCACATAAACACTCAGTTGCTCTTGTCAGCTAACACAGAACCCAGATAAATGTTCAATTAAAATTAATAGTGGTAATGGTTATCTTTTGCCTAAACTGTACAGTGATCAGCATTCAAAATTTGCATGTGCACATCCAGACCCTCCTCAGTCACAGATGGCTTGAATCCACACTGCTGTGGACTCATAACAAGAAAACCCCATCTTACTATGCAACATATCTACTGAGAATAAACACCTTTTAACTTCAACAGGAAAATGAATCACTGTGCAGCTAACAATCTGAAATTTATAAATAAAAATGAGAGAATAAACAAGAAATAACCTACCTCAGTAACTTGATGGGGATGTTCTGAAAAAGAAGAATCTCATATTTTTGTTTCTTTTCCCAGGGACTGTATTTGCCATGTAAGATTTACTATATAGCATAAAAAGTAGAATGGGTAACTACAGCTGGATGTTCACAAGAGGAATCTTCCTGAACACTAGTTCCATCTGGACACATGAATTTACAACTTCAGTAAGAAGACTAGAGTGCAGGTTTTTCTGTAGGTGGCCAAAAAAGTAATTAAAAGTTGAGATTCAAATCCCTGAACATCATTGGTTGTCTAGTCTGATTTCTAACTTGTGAGCAAGTGCTTCAATAATTAAGGTGGCTGTGTGTACAGAGGTAGCTTCTACCCAAGAAATTCTACTCTCACAAGTGCTCAGAAGTCTCCATACAGATGACTCAGGGACAATTGTGTAAAGTCTCTTTATCAGGCTTCTGTAAAAAAGCACCACTGTTCCTAATGTTCTGTATTACCTCACTCTGGCACATTAGCACCAAATCTCTAGCTGCCCTGCAATGGTTGTAGTTACACTACACAAAAGTTCTGATAAACCAACAAGCATCTAATACCAAGTTATAACCATCTGACACAAAGTACTGCATATTTCCTTTTTGCTCACTGCTGCAATTAAAGTTTTTCTAAAAAGGACATAAAAATGCTGTTATACTGATTCATAACATGGTGCCAGGTATTCTAAGTACTGATAATGTAAGTTAAAATAAATGCTAATAAAATCAAATTACATCTGCCAATCTCTGTTCTTCCTCTGGAACAAACCCACTAAAGCTTGATCTCTTTTTCAAGATTTCAAATACTTCACTCATTCTTTCCCCACTCCCTTTAAAACAATCATCTTCATTGAGCCACACTTTTTGTGCAGTGACTAAAGTGTAAGAAATTCTCCCCCTCACAAATATCTGTGATCCCTGCTTCAAAAACATGCCTGTTATTTTGTGCTTTCTCTTTCAGCTATTCCTTGAAAGTTTACAAGAGAACAAGTTACCCACAGCTCAGAAAGAGATGTAAATGAGAAACTCCACATAATCAGAGTGAAATGCCCCCCCTTATCAGGATCTGTGACAATTCAGAAATTATCCTATTTATTTAAATTGCCAAAGAACATAGTTATTTTGAGCTCAGACTTGTGTAGGCAGCAACAAAATTAAGACAATTACATTGAGTTTCTTCTATATATAGTAAGAAACTCTCAAATATTCTGCAAAGATATCCAAACCTACTAAGGCAAGTAGAAATTCAAGTGCATACTTCACTGGCATCCTTTTTATGTTTTCAGCAGTTTTTATGGTTTCAGCTTTAGTGAAGCACTTTTGTCTTTTATTTTTAAATCAAAATGTTCACTTTCTTGATTTGGCAGAAAAGAAGTAACACCTTAAGACTACTTCAACATTCACAATAGTGATATATCACTAGCAAACTGTTAAGCATTATATTAACCTTTCCGAAATACACTAAATTGTAATTTAGAGATATGCTGGCTGTGTCAGAACTGACTTCTAGGCTCTTCAAACTGGGCAAGGAGGCCAAAGAAACATTTCCAGACATGTAAGAGCAGAAATGCATATTCCTGAAAATTCTCCCACCTATTATCTCACATGCCAAGATGATTATTCTTGGAAAACAGCATGCTATAAGATACAGCGCTGGTGAAGCTGCACCCCAAATCCCATATTCAGTTTTGAGCCCCTCTCTACAAGAAAGACATTGAGGCACTGGAGCATGTCCAGAGAAGGGCAACAGAGCTGGGGAAGGGTCTGGAGCACAAATCTGATGAGGAATATCTGAGGGAGCTGGGGTTGTTTAGCCTGGAGAAAAGGAGCTTAGGGGAGACCTTATAACCCTCTACAACTCCCTGAAAGGAGACTGTACTGAGGTGGGAGTTAGTCTTTTCTCCCAGCTAACAAGTGATAGGACAAAAAGGAAATGGCCTCAAGTTGTACCAGGGAAGTTTTATACTGGACAGTAGAAAAATTTTTTTTCCCTGAATGGGTTGCCAAGCATTGGAAAAGGCTTCCCAGGGAAGCAGTTGAGCTACTGTCCCTGGAGGTTAGTTAAAAGATCTGTAGGTGTAGCACTCAGCAACATGGTTTAGTGGTGGGCTTGGAAGTGCTGGGTTAAGGTTGGAATCAATCATTTTAGAGGTCTTATCCAACCTTAAGGATTCTATTTTTGTCTCTTTGAGAACTCTAATTTCTGTATTTCATTACGTATTCTTCAGTTACAGAGGGAATTTAAATCATCATTTCATTTTACTGTAATCAAGGTTTTAAAATTAAATTTTTTGATAAATTTTTTGATTTTGATAAATTAAATTCAGGTTTTAAATTTTGTAAACCAACTAAACCAGAATCCAGTAGACTATTTGTATGAAGTATCTAATACATCAGAAATATAAATATATTTTGAAGAAGTCTGGAATAACAAAAAGGACCAGGAAATGTACTTTTGGTAAAACTGAATGATAACCTCCACATAAAATACATTCTGTAAACAGTACGCCTTAACATTCTTTATATTTGTAATTTTACTGATTAACAGGGTTTTATAAACAAGTTAAACAGGTCAAAAAGACAACTTTTAATATTTCAAGTTTCATTCTGTTATTCAAGTAAAACTATGTACAGCCTTTTTTTTTTCTTCTTTACTGTCTTTGCTTATTGTTTGGTTCTTTTAAAGGGATTTATTAAACTATTTCCCTCACCATTAAAAAGTAATGTAATTTCTAATTTCATATTCTAAATACCTACCTCTATTAGCTGTTTTACATGCCTTCTTATTTAATTTCTTTGGCAAACATAAGGAAATTAGGCCTTTAAGTGAGCCTGTAAAGAAAAAGCAGTCCTAGTACACATTAAAATATTTTCAAGTATGCAGCCCTCAGGGACTTGACCATTACCTGGGATATCCCAGCACAGTACAGAAAAGCTGGACTTCTAAAGCAAGAGATTTGCAGGACTAAATTTTAGCAGGTTTGTAACTGCAGAGAAACAGTTCCACACACCATTTGCTCAGCACACTGCCAGCTCTGGAAGCTCTGGTGCTGTACCTCCGGCCAGTCATCGTCACCCTGCACCGCATTTCCACTTTTCTGTCATAATTATTTGTGGGACTGAGCAGCCACCTGAATCCAGGATTCAGCCATGTTAAAAACACACAAAAAGCCCACTTTTTACTTTATCTTATAATAATCCACAATATGGTGAGACTCTAGACCTAACATCAGGACATAAAGCAAAGGCGTCAGAGAGCAAGAATAAGGGCTTAGACTGCAACTGAAGGCAAGCAGAACCCCTTATTATGGGCTAAGTGTAGCCTCAAAAATCCTTTCTACAGCCTCTTTTAAAAATAGCTATCAAATTTAGAATCCATTTGATGATCCCACAGAAATAAATACTGAAACAATTTTTAAGCCATAACTAGAGAAGCAGATGTGCATTATCCAGTGAACCTGAGTCAGGAGCCAAGTCTGTGAATTGTATAGGGCCAGGCACTTTTGTGGTGTTACCACAGTAGATGAATTTATAAAAGAGAAATCATAAAAAAATCATTTAAACACAGCATCAGATAATTAAGAAAAAGCACCAATTAAGAGTTCCTCAGACATCTACAAGAGATCTTCCCAGGCAAGGGCTAGCTGAAAGTATCAAAAAGCAGTGGGAATCTCTTTACCATAGGATTTAGTGTACTTCAATAGTGAGCAGGATTCCTAAACATATCTAAATACCTGAAAGGGGAAATTGTTCACCAGATTAAACAGTTTAGTCTTAATAGTAAATAAGCACAAAATATTTTTAAAAGCTTTTCAGTTCTGCTCTTTTTGAAATTTATAGTGTTCTCCTATAAAGACAGTTTTATTTCTTTATCTGAGACATTTTAAAGTGCTATGTGATACATTTTAACTGCAAAGCACTGCAACTTATCTTGGAAATGATGGATATATATTTCTAGTTTAAAAACATCAGTAGTTCTGCTACAAAAACTAGATCATGAGAGAACATATCAAATGCAGCGAAGTTAAATGTACACGGCTCTTTTCAATCTTCAACTAATGGATCTTCATTTAACTCCCTTATGACTTCCCAGGGCTTGCAAATGAGTGAATCAAATTATTTTATTGAATATGACTGTAAATTATTTCAGTTCACAGTACAGAAATGTATTTGCAAATTATAGAGATGTGTTTGCATATATTTGGATATCCTTAGTTACCCAAATTATTACAGAACTAGGTAGCTGAAATACAAAGAGCTAAAAGGCAAACATTAATATGAGTGAAACAGTTTTTGAAACAACAAAAGCCAAAAATAATTCAATGGAATGGTCTACAAGTATAAATACATCTACAAACCAACTATACCTTCAGGGCGTTCAACCTCCACAGAAATGTCATTCTGCATTTTTGCAATTGCATTAATATACTCCACTTTTCCTCCAAGGTAATTCTACTGAGCAAAGGAAAACATCCTTTCCACTTTAAAAAATTATACCAGTGTCCTTGTGTATGCGATTTCATTCAATAGTGACACCCTTCAAGCTCTCCTACCATCTGTAGTCTAAAAATAAAATGTATCAGAAGTATCCTGTATATTTTCTTCTGATGTAAAAGTGGTGTATAGAGAAAATGTGTCACAAAATATTGTGCGTGTATGGGGAGGTTAATCTGAGTAAGAATTGATAAAACATAAATTAAAGCTACTAAGGTAGTCAACTTGGAATAGTCCTAAACACAAAACATCCTACTTGCTTATTTCTAAAACCACTGAAAGAGCAAAACCTGCCTTTTAGCAGTAATTACATATGATAGTAGAACACTCAGATTTATTCCAACAATAATACCTGCCCCACATAATTGTTTATTAACAAGTTACATTGCGATATTTATAGAAATACATAAACATTTAGGGGTGTATACACATATATACACACATATAAAACATAGTCAAAACATCTAAATATGTTTTTCTATCTTATAAGGATACAAGCAAATGAGGTCAGTGGGAACAAGTTCTTTTTTTTGGACAAATGTCAGATGTTACTTTAAGAAATGGTGCTGGTGGATTGCAATGCAAATCATAGTATTTTTCCATCTTTTAAAATAGATTTTGCAGCCCAGGAATAAATACCATTATACATTTTCATAGTAAGGGCTACCCTCCTAGAATGGTGGGACATATATTTCCATATAGCCACTCTTATTAATACAATTAGAATTACACAGATCTGTCTACATGGGAAATTCTGACATACTTAAATACATTAACATAAGAAGGCCTTTCAAAATACACTGAAGTATGGAAAAATGAATTAAAACACTATTCATAGAATCATAAAATAGTTAAGTTTGGAAGAGAACTTAAAAATCATCATTCCAATGCCCCTGTTCACTGCTGGCAGTGAACTTTTCACTAGACCATGTTACTCAGAGCCCCATCCAGTCTTGAACACCTCCAGGGATGGGAAGTTCACAATCTCTCTGGGCAACTTGTTCCAGTGCCTCACCCCATCTCACCCCATCTTATAGTAAGGAATGTCTTCCTAATATCTAATTTAAACCTAGCTTCCTCCTGCTTAAGGCTATTGCCTCTTGTCATATCACATGTCCTTGTAAAAAGTCCCTTCTCACCAGCTTTCATGCAGGCCCCTTTAGGGACTGGAAGGCTTAAATTTAAGACACTAATGTTTTTTATAATATGCACAACTACCAATTCCTTGAGCCGCAGATTTTTCAAATATTACAACAAAATAATATCCCTTACAAGTCATTATCCATTGAGGAGAAAGTTCTTTAAATTGAATAAACACTACTTTTGCAACATATTTTTATCTTGGTCTCTTGTTTACAAGCCCCTGCACTGTTTGTTCATTGCATTTGTGCCACTGGTATAATCAGAAAAGACAAAGTCCCTGAAGTATTTCTCATAGCAATTAAAAAAAGTCTCAAGATTCTCAGCAGTTCTAAAACGGCAGCGATACACTTTGAAACAACATTCATGGATGGGATTATATTCACAGTAAATATTAAGTTTCAGTGCCTGGGGAGGGAATGTGTAATGGGAATAATTGCTGCATTTGCCCATATTATTCTCAGCCTAAAACTGTTGTGCTGCAGCATTCCCAAAGCTCCAGCTGCATTTTGCCTCAAGACAGATCACTTGAACATGACAGACTCCCAAAATTAGTTTCTAGATCATCTTTTATCCGATGGATATAAAGAGACATTCAAAATCCTAATAATTTTTTCTTGACTGCAAAAGACAAATATTAGATTCTGTGCCTGTTTTTTGTCAGATGTCCTACTGAAAACACATCACTTCTTAACTTAAATATGTAAATAAAACAAAATCTTTCAAACCTCATGTTTATCCAAGGGAAACTTTAAGCTACTTCAGAGGCTTCTAATGCTCCCACCTCTTTCTCTAATCAGTAAATGTTTGAAAAAACCACAGATGTAAAATGATGATTAGGCTGACTTTCTGGTCCTCTTTAAATTAATTATTTGAAGACACAGAAAATTACACAAATTAACAGAATTCCGTAAGTATTCTAGAACAGAAGCACAAATATAATTACTTCAATTTTGTCCCATACAAATAACT
This sequence comes from Corvus brachyrhynchos, assembly GCF_000691975.1. Taxonomy (NCBI): domain Eukaryota; kingdom Metazoa; phylum Chordata; class Aves; order Passeriformes; family Corvidae; genus Corvus; species Corvus brachyrhynchos. The sequence goes on along the minus strand of NW_008239304.1, from coordinate 1,154,952 downwards.
AGGAGTGGAATCTTACCTTGATCAAATGGTTTACCCGGACTCCATGTACGAAAATAATCATCCTGGAGAGGGAGAAACAACAGAAATTTAGTAAAACATAAGGAGTACACGAAAAGCTCACAGTATCATAAAAAAGAGAAGAAGCATACCAACCTCTACTTCCTAGAAAACGCAAGCAGCAAAATAAAATAAAAAAGGAGAGAAAAAGATTACAGTTATCATAATGGGACAAATTACTTACACAGAATAAAACAGTGTAATTCAGAGGCCAATCGCATCACTTCATAAAGTAAAAATGCTTTTCAAAAATGTTACATACTAGCATTTAAAATAGAAAATGTCTTACAGTACTCACAAAGGTAATGTTTCTAACACTGTTTTTAAAATGTTACAATAGTTCTCCTGTACTTTAATTTCTAAGGTATTGAAAAACTTAATTACATTTTCAATGCATAATTTTTCAAAAGTAAAACTTCAAAGTCATCATGAATAAAATACAGCTATTTTAAAGAATATGTGAATTTTAGGAAAGTAATTTGCTCTGCAGTTTTAAGTGCATTAGCAAGATCTTTCATTAAGTCAGTCTAATTAGCTCTATTTTCTACAAATCATCTTCATAAACATAAAATATCTTCCTAATTATGTCATCAGCTGTATTAGGCTTCAATTCCATGAAGGAAAAACTTGAATTAAATAAATTGCTTTCAAGATTATGAGAAATTTGGTAATAAATTATGAATTCATAGCCAAGACAACAGATTGATCTGCACATCTCAGATAACAGGTGGCACAAAAAATGCCTGGAATTATTTATTATTATGTCTTAATCTAACTAACTGTTCTCTAGAAAAAAATATTTAAAAGATTGTAGCAAACATTTTAAAGTCTGCATAAATTAAACTTAACAAAATGCAGTGGGTGCACTGTCAAATCCAGCAGTTCATCCCTCTTGCTAAAAGATCACTTTAAAGAAACCTCACTTTATAAAAAATTTAACTATGGAGAAAATGTGAATCTCATATAGTTGTGAAAGCCACACAGTCAGAAGTTAAAAATGATCAAGCCCCATATATGGCTCTGCAGGTACAGAACACTCATTGGGTTTTTACCCCAAAAGAAAAGAGGAAAAAAAAGTGGTTGCAGCCTAAACCGTATTTGACTGATTATGTTTTACTAGTAAAAATGTTATGAAAATGTGTGCTTCGAAAGAGAAAGAAAGAAGTGAGCAGAATCTGGAAGTGCAAAATAGAACCATATTTCTATACCAATACTTACCAGTTCCTTTACTCTGGTGCTGCATAGATTAACAATCTATTAACAAGTGTATGTTATTTGCCTTTTTAATTACTGTATTTTTAAAGTAATAAAATACACACAGGCATATAATTTTTTCTTAATCACATGAGAAATAAGCAGAAATTACAATTATGACAGCATTTTTCAAATATTCTTCCTAATAGTCACTATGATGTTATTTCTACAGTCTTGTTCTGAACAGGTTTGAACCAGCTGTAATGCAATGCTGTTCCATGAATCACGCCAGAGTGGCAAAACTTAAAATTATTGAAAAAACATCAAGTGGTAGATCCTCTTTCCATTTCTACTACATCAACAATGTTCATCCACAATGAACCTGTGCAGAAAACAGGGTTGTTATTATTAAAATGATGAAAAATTAAAATATCTAGAACATAAAGCTACTAGAACAAAAGAGAAGTCATCCTGAGTGTGACAAAAATCCTTCCCAAGGCAAAGCATCCTGCATTTTGCTTAAAGAAGACTATACAAGTGGGGCTTGTATAAATTACATGTTCTCAAGTTGGCCTCAAGCCATTCAGAAGATAAATCAATTCTTGTTCATCTCTATACAGCAGACAACTTCACAGATCCCAAATATATCATCCCTCAGGCATTGTTAGAAGTCTTGCTGACTTACTTCGGTCTACAAAGCAACTCCATACCTTTCTTGTTACCCTTCTCTGAATCTCTTCCAAGTCAGTTTTCCTGGTAACTGGAATTGTGCAGAGCATTCAAGATGAAGCAGCATTATGGATCTATACACAACACAACACTATTTTGTTCTGTATTCTTCTCCCCAATATGCCTACCTCTCTATTGTCTTTGTAGGTTATGTCCGTGGTTTTGTTTTTATTAATTGTACTATGATTTGAATGGATTACAGTTGGCATAGAATTTTCTATCTTAAATCCAAAATATAAATACCCATAAACCATATATACTTATATTGATTTTCCTAAAGAATTATTTTTTCCAATCAGCTGTTATTTAAATAAAATCTACTGTTGGATATATTAAACAAAATGCCTATGTGCCTCTACAAACAATTTAAATTGTTAATTGTCAGATTAAGTAAAGAAATTGCTTCAATAAATTATAACATCACAATTCTACAAATATTCCTAAAGCTGTTTAACCTTCTGCAGAAGAACCTGGCTTCCTGTTACATTCAGACCTTTCCTGATCTTCAGTCAGTAAGTTTGACTATAATAATGTTCAATATCCTCTGCAGAATGTAATCAAGATCATTATATAATTTTCATTTTAGTATAAAAACAGAATGAAGGAATACAGAGTTTACAGTGAAGGCTAGGTAGCATCACAGCATCTCTAGGTAAAGCATCCTTTAACAATCTATAAAAGCAAAAGGCAATGGCTCAGGATCTCAGGACAGTCTTCCAAATTTTCTTCAGGGGCTTCCCTGCCTTTGTCCTGAGCATGCCAAAGGGAAAGTTGTAAATGTACACAGAATAAAGCCACAGATTTGAAACAGTAATCATACCACTTTTTCAACACTTTCCAGCCAAAAGTATTCATACATTTTAAACAGAAAATTCATTCTTACTGCTCTACTTGGAACTGTGAAATGTCAGTATTTCTTTCAAGTGTCTCTTTGAAAGACACGAAGCACTTCTAATAGCCATGGATGATGGATTTCAACGAGTTTAATATCCATGCCTTAAAATTATGCATGTTTAAGCATTACACTCATTCAGGGTCATAGTGATGAAGTGTTTCTAAGAACTTAAGCTCATGCTACAATTATTTATGCACTTTGAGACTGATTTTTTTTTTCCTGGAAAGGTCTTACCATAAAAAGAAATCATCAATGTCATCTGAAAATCTGACAACCCATCCAAAGGAATCAAAACAGCAGCTTAATCAGAAAAGACACTAAAAAATAGAAAAAAAAATACTCTGCCTTGAACACTTTTATTGCTTTTTTTTGGACTTCAATATTCTTCTATATGTATTCTCTCATTCTTAAAAAGGAGTTATGTAATAAGTTTTAGAAAATACACATTTAAGTATGGTAAAAGAGAAAACAGCTCAACGGAAAATAAAACCAAACAACAAAAATCCTAACCTACACATGACAATGTAGTTATGCAGTGGAAGTTTTCATTTTTCAATAGACATAGAACCTATGATCCTATTACTTTTCTTTCCTCTGTAGCATACTTGTTGCATTATTTAAGTGATCTCTCCTCTAAAATTTTTTCTGTAGATGCTGGCATCACTTGAACAGAAATCTGTATTCTAAAGAACATAGTAATACATGGTAGATAGGATGACTGACTCAGAGAAGAGCAGGTGTCCAAGGGCAAGGAAGGAACAAGTACCTTCAGACCAAGGCTGACCTGAAAAACTGGATAAAGAAAACTCAGCCCTTGTTTTGTATGCAACATTTTAGCTCTATTAAGGCCTATACAATAAAAACTAATATATTAAAATCAAAGCTGATTTTTAACAGAGAATCCACTAAAATTGAAGCAGTTTTCTGAACTTATATTTTATTGAAATAGAATTTCACTGCTGCAACACAGGGATATTGTTATTTATGTTGATGTTGATATATTTATATTGATGATGAGTTACAAACTATCAGTTTTAGAAGTCTAATAGGCAACTGCTCAATGTCAGGCTTCATTTATAGTAATTTTTCAAGAAGCAATACTTCTAACATTTACCAAAGCAGGAAAGACAAGATTTCCTGAACATTATTGAACAGCAAACTTAATTTTGCCCAAACAAAATTCCACTCAGATTTTATATGACTTATCATAATGCAAAAAATACATTTTACTGCTGGCCTCCCTATTCCTACAGAGGGGTTGGCTTGTTTTCAACAAAGAAGAGGTACATACTTTAATATGTAGACGGACATGGAATTGCATCTGACAATTTCAGAAGCAGAAGCTTTTCTGGCTGCACATGCTCCCTAAAAACTTAAAACCTACAGTATTAAATTTAGATTTTTTTCCTCACTGATATTAGCTGCTTTCCTATTGAGTATTTCACTCTTTTTAATTTCAAGGAGTTCCTAATGGGCTTACTATTCCAATTCTTCTATCCGCATCTCAAGTACACACATCTGCTTCTCATCCAACACGAAAGCTCTTTACCTCTTTTAGGCTAGGTCTTTGCAATTTGGTAGCTGTGCTATTTTCAGACTCCAACAAGCCAACTCAGTTGAGCCTGCTGTCCCACATCGCAGCTCTCCCCTTGCCTAAGCTCACTTCTGCAGCAAACTTGAGCTCATCAAGTATCTTCCCTTTACGTCTTAGCACCAGACCAATACCAGAGCATTCGACTCATCTGCCCCAAATCTCCCCAGTGACTCTGTAACATATATTTGTATCCTAACTCTCGGTGAAAGAGCTGGGGTACGGTTGTCATCTGATAACTCTGCACCAACCTCTTTCCAGTGCAGGAAAAAGCAAGCATGGAATGTGTGCAGAAATTTTTTTTCCACTTGTATTTTGCCCCAGGACCTTCAGTCTAATGTCAGGGAGACTGTCATTATCCTACGAAGCCTTAAATTGCTGGTCATGTGGAGAACTGTACATGAATAAAAGGATGAGACAACAACAAAGCTGCCATCATACAGGAGATCTTCCAGTACTAAATACTGTAGTTTCCTCAAATAAATGAGGGCCACAGACAGCACACACAGAATAACTAAGATACACACATCTACCCCAAAACATAAACCATAACTGAGGAAGCATAAGTTGCACCAGGAACATAAATTATGCTTATGTACTGGAAAATTCCTCAACCTGAAACCTGAGCCAATCTGGAATTCTCATCCAGGATGCAGACACGCTGCTCAGCAGCATGTGGATACTCACTTGCCTATCAGATGCTGGTTTTCATCTCTGCTGACCTGCACAGACATTTGATCTATCATAAGCCATGTGAGCACTCTGCTGTACAAATGTAGAGTGCTAGTTTCACCCATTAAATGCAGGATAGTGCACACATGAGAATAAGGCAGATATCACACCCCCCAGCACCATATTCACTAGCACAGCATCTTGCATCTCTCAGAACATCTGTGAAGGCAGGAAGCCAGGATGGACCATGTGCTTCTTAGCACATTTTTTACTAATTGTCCCAGATGCATTCAATAGGTTGCTTGATCTGTCAGGCCTTATGTGATGTCATATAGCTACAGGTCTGCAGTAGAACTAGGAACAGAACTAGTTCCAGGAGGGCAGGGACTGTTGTAGCTAGCACATTTTTTGGCTTGATACTTTCTTCTCAACAGGATCTCCCTCTTCTCACCAGCTGAAATACCTGTTATGCGTCCCATGAAGCCATATTTAAGAACTGCACAGAGCAAGACCCCTCCTTTAGTGAATCAAGGTTTCAAAAAAATTTTTTTTTTTAAATTCACATTTATTACACTTACGAAATTAGAAGAAAACAAGTCCAGAAGATATTTACAGGACAGCAAAACAGTGACTTCTGCCAGCTTTGACTCCAGATTAAGTCTCCCATGAGAAACATAACTAGTTTAGCAAAAACCACCACAAGGAGTTCAGTGCACAAAGTACTCAGATACAGGTAAAGGTAGTGGCCCTTCACATCAATACTTCTGAGAATCAAGAAGTCAAGATAACATTCAGTTTAGTAACTCAAAGAACCAACATGAGAAAAACTCCAAAATAAGGACTGTTCCTCTGGCAAAGACCTAAACACCTGCGAGCAAGATAGAGCCTTGCTGCAAAACTCTTTTTCTACTTGTCTGGCACCCAGCCTCCATGAGCAGGGTGCAGGACTGAGAGGTGAAAGGACACTGGTTTGCTGTTCAGTGCCAGCTCCAGGGAGGCTGATGTCAGCTTCCTCCGCGGCTCCAGCTCCTGGGCCATGCCACCCCTGAGGCCTGCATTCATGGGGCTGGCAAAGCACTATTAGAATCAATAGCTGCTTCCAGTGACTCTGGCACTCAGCTCCCCACATCTAATGTTTACCCTGCTCCCTTCCGTTGCCTCATGCTTCTAGTACGACTGATGAAGCTGGGCTAGGAGCCACCACTTCTCTGTCTCTGTTGCACAGCTCCCATTCAGTAAGATTTCTGTGGATGCTGTCTATTTGGTACTAGCAGCGTTACTAACAGCAAGTTTGAATAGCACAGTATTGCCAAGAAATACCAAATGCTCACTAAAGCACATATTCAGAAATACAGAGAAAATACTGAAAAACATTTTGAAAAGGAAGGAATTAATACCAAAGCACAAATACTATAAGCTTCTAAATCCCAGTAAAATTTGAAAAAATGTTTCTTTAGAAGTTCATCTCATATTTCTCATCATCAATAAAAGAAATAATGAACCATCTTTTCACTACAAGTACAAAAAGTTCTGGTCATGCTCTTCCTATTATGCTTTCAAAATTCAACTTGTGAGGAAGCCCTTAAAATACATTTGCTAGACAATAGGAGAAAAAAAAAAAGAAAATAGATGACATATGTAAGGTAAAAGACTATCATGGGACTTTCATATGCCTGTTCAGGTATTTCATACACCAATTGCTGTTCCACTTCCTCAGGTACCACTTCACTAATGCACCAGCCCAAGGCAAAAAGGGCAAAAATTACTCCCTGATTTCTGCATACAATGCTACAGCACAGCCAAGTGTGGCAGAACAGTAACAGACTATGCAGGGAGCTCATATTGCATCTGTGGGGCTTGAAAGAGAGTAACAACATGATTGAGAGGTTATGGTTTGTGTCTACAAAAAAAATGGTGAACTGTATAAAGGGGATCTCTGGAAACTGGCATAAACAGCTAACATCTTAAAAAATAAAAGCTAAGAAAGAAATACTCCATGCAGAGACCCACCAAGGGTACTTGAACAGCCTGAGAGCCTTGTACAATGAAGTAACAGTTTTGTGCACAAGGCGAGAATGGTGGGTGTAATGCACCTTCTGTGTCAAATGCTGCACTACTCCACAAATGACAGGAGCTCATGGAACTTGTCTTTTCAAACTCTTCTCTCCCCCTCTCTCCACCCGCCTTCTTTTGTATAATGCAGCTATAAAAACTGTTGCATCATACTCAGCACAGAAATCCTGTAAGATGTGAAGGACACACAGAGGGCACAAGGACAGTAACAAGTCTAGGTTTTAAAGGTCAACCAAATGCCTAAGAAAGGATTTCAAAAGGCATTGGCTATTATGCAGCTTTTGGAAAACACTTTTTTAAACATACCTGACCACAGCGAGAGGAGAAAAAAAAGCACTACTCATCAATTTTCATTCAGGAAGGTGAAAATTTTTGTCTTTTTAGCATGTCAGGGATAAAAACCTGGAACAGTTACAAAACAGATGCTATACTTTTGTTGACACTGTTTTTGTTTGCTTGTTTGTTTTTCAGCCTGGAGAAAATTAATTACAAAGATAATCATGAGATCCACCATATCATGCCAGTTGCATGGACAGAATTTTGGTATGCTTCTCCCACCAGAGGAGAAAAAAAAAGTCTCTCACACTAAGGCTCGGAACACTGTTCTAGTCTACCTCTCACTGCCATGGAGACAAAGAACACCCTAGTGTGAAAACAGTCCAAAATGGAAGAAATTAAGGAATACAAAATATTATGAGAGAGGAATTACAGTGTTATTGTCATTACAAAGCAAATAAAAACAGAAAATGGGATGGAAGGAAAACCATACGTTTAAAACAAGTTTGCAACTTAACAGAGGGAAACAGTTAAAAGTACTGGGCTCAGTTCAAGACAGCTACACAGATACTAAGAAGATAATTAGGATCTACAATTAAGGAATTTAAATAAGATGTCACGCAGTTTAATGTCAATAATAGAACAAGTATACAGACAAGAGAAAATAAGGTTGGTAAGAAAAAAGAACTATGTTCTAAGTAACTCAGTCATCCCTTTTGATTTGTAAGATACAAAGAAATTCCCACACTTCTTGCCAACATTAGAAAAGTACAAATTTAGCAAACTTAAGAACAAGACAGAAAAAGCACATACAGATTTCAGGGTGATAGGTGATTTAGTACAGTAATATTAGCATATCATATGATTTGGGAAAATACGTATTTCAGCAAGCAATATATAGCTGAATTGGGTTTCATCACTAGATACATTTGGAAAAGATCAGCTATCTCAGTGAAAAGAAATAGTTACTCTACAGATGAAAGGAATTTCACTGGCATATCTTAGTCAGTTTGTTTAAACAAAAGCAAGTCAGGGTTCGTTTCTTAGAAAAATATTTGTAAGCCAAATGTCCCATGTGCTTAAGAAGAAATTTAGGCTTTCATTTATCTCCTTAAGATATGTACTTCACACCTACAACTTCTTTTCAAAAACATGCCAGCTTTTGTAACAAAAATCCAGTAAGGTTTGTGCTCATTCAACCTATATTTAAAGTGAAATTTAGGTCTAAAATTCACAATATCATTATATTACTTACCTATTCTGAACTTTGCCTAATCAGATGTTTTCTTTCCAAGAAAAGTTCTTTTTATAATAGTGGAGATTAATATAACACTACAATATTTCTCAGACAAATCAACAGAGGCTGCTGTCTCAAAAAGCTTTCTAATGTTCCAATTTTTCTAACGCTAGTTCTAGCATGTCCGCAATTTCCTCATCCCTAAAGAAACACCTGTCTTGTGACATTTTTCATTATTGTAACTGCAAATATTAAATAGTAAAAATATTGACAACACTGCACATTCCAATTATTTCCTCCCTTACCAAAACCTATGCTAAGTTAAGGCAAGAGAGTTGCAACAGTTTCAAATAAAATGTATGATGGTGATACCAGGCAGATAAACAAGACAAGAAGTTTAGGCTGAATCCTACTGACAGTGAAGTTTAAGAATCCCAAATAAAAGTAAACTAATTTTAAAGAAATCACACATATTTTGTTTCCTAACTCCACCCATAATGCCTGTGTTAGGAGAGTTAAGGTTGTTTCGATATACTAACCATGTGTGGTGAAAAAACAATTTAAGAAATTCCCACATGAAGTAAATACTACCTAAGATACTTTGTATCGCAACTCATTAACATGTATTAAAACTATTTCATTAACTATTAACTTTCATAAAATACCAAGAAAATCAGGATATGTTACAGAGAAACATGAAAGAGTCTGCGTCTACAGAAACCCTAAAATAGCTGAGAAAGAGTGGCCACCCTCTGTCTTTCAAACTGCATCTGTAGGTTTACTAACAGCAGGGGTAGCAGCAGCAAAAAGGCTCAGACCAGTTCAGCTTCCCCTATTAATACTCCCAGATATAGCAAGAAATCTGTGTGTGTGAAACATTTGCTGTGCCCTCCAGATCCTTCACTTTTCAGAGCAGATGATCTAGCCCTAGTTTTAGTCCAAACGTTTGGGAATGGTCCTAAAGAAGTTTCTCTAAGTCAGCTCCTACAGTGCTCTTCTCTTAGGCATGCAAATGTACCAGACATCATCTGCTTATTTACAGACATCTTAGCTCAGCAAGCGAGGAAAAGAAAATGGGGGTCTCTTTTTTTCCTGAATATATATAGAGATACTACCCTTAACATCATCCTTAACATCTTTATGGAGCAGACGTGACAATATGTACAGAACCACATGTTGGTACCATGTGGTTTTTATGACTGTTTTTAATCACTAAATGTTATCTGTCAAATCTGCTGCATCAGAATAGTCTTCCTCAGGGAATATACTGAAGAATGGTTCTCCTCCAAAATGGCTATCTTCTACGGTTTCTAAAGAAAATAAAGCCATTAGTCATTCTTGTTAAGAGCAAAGACTGGCTTCATTCTCATTGTGAATAACAGCAGCTATTCAGACAAGAACAATTCTATATGCAGACCCTAAAGCAGTAACTTTTCCTAATTAATCTTAAAGAATAAATAAAAGTGTTCAAAGGATCAGTAAGGGAATCTACAGAATTTTAAGCACAAATGGAAGTTTAGAAATACCAGCATTGTTCTTTTAATAAATTCACACAGAATAATGAACAAGTATATCACCAAGTGTTGAATTTCTTGAAGGAATTATTCTTACATGCAACCTAAATTTAACTCAAAGTAATTGACCCATTTCTTGTAGATCTTAGTGACTGCATTATTCTGAAATATGTTTTCATATGCACTACACTATGAAGTTCCTGCTTTACAGGAAAAACTCCAATCAACTTCGGCATGTGGTGCTGTAAGATGCTCCACAATGCATCCCTTATAGAAGAGCAAAACGAGGATCAAGAAGCAGCCCATTCCTAAATGGTTTCCAGAACATTGGTATAGATCCTCTGGTAACAGACATCCTGAACGTGAAACAGGACAGGACAGGACAAAGTTCTACAGTAAGAAATGTCAGCAAAGAGCAAGCAGAAGAAAATTAAGTCTCATTACATGTGTTGAGAACTGATGAAGGAAAAACAACCCTAAATTTAAGACAAGAAACTTTTGAAAGAAAAAAGTCTATTGGCTGGCAACCCTGCTGCAGTCTTTAGCATCTTACAATGTGCACTAAAGGACTCTATCATAGTCTCCAAATTTCATTTACTAATCACCTACTTTACCTTTAGTCATTATCTTTTGAATTTTTCCTTGAAATTTTTCACTGTCTTTTCTTTAAAAATTACATTTTACTTATTTCAGCCTTTAGGCCTTCTCCAGATCTCAAAGACATCAGCACAAATATTTTCAGACCAGGTACATGTTTGCATATTAACTCCCTTTCACCGATTCTACTAGGGGACTCAGTTTACACACACGAAAATTAAAAAGCTATGCTTATCACAATGCTTGGTTCTTAACTGCAAACTTCCAATGCCAAATTTCTGTGAACTACTACAATAAAATTCCACAACCAAGACAAACGATTATTTAACAGTCAAAGAAATTAGATCACACTGCTTTCACAACCTTACTGCACCCCTAGCATCATCCTCCTTTCCCATCTACAAGAGCGTTCTGTTATCCCAGTCCCTCAGGTCTTATGTCAGGTTATTATGGCCTTTAATCTCAAACCTAGCAGATTTGGACCTTGCCAGGATGACTGACAGAGGATAATCCCACTGGCTGCAGGAAACCCTGCTGATGCTTCAGTACATGACACACCAAGTCCACGCTGAACTGAGAGCAGCGGTGTATCAGAAAGGACTATGCTGTTAGAAGCATTTTTACTTCAGAGGGACTAAACACTGAAGACTTGACTATTTTCCTTTGGCTAAATTCGTGGCAGCTATAATTACAACTGACACAACTCCACACGCGTGCACGCACACGCACACATACCCGCTGAAAAGGAAGATTAGCCTTTTTAGTATCCAATTAGGAAATTGCATTCTGCATTCTTGAGATTTCCCTGTGCTTCAGGAACAGTGAGAGTCTTCAATTTGCCTTAAAATAGAATTATATTGCTGAGCACTAAAAATCTGCTGTATCCTGCCCCAGAATGAGATTAATTCCAGTGTTGCCAAATGCTAATCATTTGTACAGCATACAGTGCAATTTATTTTGGGATCTTTCCAAATAGAAGGCAATTTGTGAACTTTAGCCTCTTCCTAATCTTTTTTTCCCTCTTAGTTTCTGAGTTAAGCCCTGATGCAGTGCTCTATACTATGGATGAGAAAACACAGAACTCTCTACTCCTTCTCACAAAAAACCATTGTCTTTTCTGTTCAGAAATTTTCTGTAGTACTTTAATGAGACTTATCTTTGTTAAAAGCCTAAACTGAGCAAAAATGATGAAAGATCAAATTAAATGTTCTTTTTATAGTACCTCTAAACCCCAGTCTATATTCCTGTAAGAATCTCCATAGCGTTATGTTGTCAAAAAAAAATTCTGTTGAAAATCACCTCACCTCATTTTTCATTTTACTATATCAAGTTTCTAAACCTAGATTTCACGAACATTTCCCCACAGACTTGACCCAAAATCCACATAGGCCCATTAAGGCTTTTCCAAATATTTTTCTCACCTTGGGATCAGGCTTCACCATTATTTTAACCACTATAAGGGAAAAAAAAAAAAGAAAAGTCATACTTAAAGTATGCAGGAAAGGAGACTTTGACATAGAACTAATTATAACAATTTGCTGAACATATCCAGCCTACCTGTACTTGCATTTTTCATACTATCATAAACTCTAACACAAAAAATAATTATTGATCTTTTAATAGCTGGAAGAGGGTGCAATTACTTGCCACTACTTTTTGTTTAACACAGAGGATCTGTATTCAAAGCTTACTTCATGAGGAAATACCAAGTAGCATAACCTGTCTTATTGAAAGACTGACATTAAATAATACTTCTATCACTAATTAAACACATTCTCTTATTTCCATATTACAGTGATGTCACCAGAGAAATGAAGTATTTTTCTAAACTAGGTTGATTAAATATGTCAAATAAAATTCAGAAAGGTACTCTACGTCTCTGCCAGTAGATACCCTGCCCAAGTCAAGCTTGGCACAGAGACGACCGATCTAGTAGAGAACAGCTGAGACTTCCCATTTCCAAATAGGGAAATGAAATTACAAAGAAAACATCATGGATAACTATTCTGTTAATTTAATTCCATATTGATTCTGAAAGAAGTACACTACATAAGTGGAAGGAGAATCAGACTTTCTGTCTGCATGTCCTCTTTGCCTGACATTTCCTTGAAATGTTGGCATTAATATTTGATTCCAATTTGTCATGTAAAAAGCAAAGGTTTTGCAGCTATCAAGTACACTGAAAGAACACAACAAGTAAAACCAGAAAGACTTTGGTAGTAAAAGCAGCTATAGTTGTAGAGAATGATGGCTGAATGCAGCAGATACAGTGCTAATGACCATTCAGAAAATCATGACCTACCACAAAACTAATCTCTAAAATACTGCACGTATCATTGCCTTTCTCTGTCATGTAAGTTTTGCAATAAAAAAGTTACACACCAAGACCAGGGATCAAATCCTCAGTGCCTTTACTGTGTGTTTACCTACAAACTCTATATGTCAAGTTGTCTTAGCTACAAGCAGCAGCAGAATGTCATGGCTGTCAATGTGCTAGTTACAAAAGGAAAATAAAGCAACATACCAAATCTTTGCAGTGAATTCAGCACTAACAAGAACTACAGCTAACATTTAAGACTAGATGCCAACTCCCTTCTTCAGTCTATGGAAATGTTCAGTAATAACACACTTTATATATGAATTGCAACTATAGCTGAAGACTCTCCTTTATTATTTCTAATGGCCTATATGTGCCACCTTCCTTCAGCTGAAAAGAAAAACGGCCTGAAAGGGCACTTGAGTACAGTCACATTTCAGTTTGTTTCCTCTCAGTGATACTTTAGAGACAGATTGAGTTCCCATCCTCAACTAGTCGCATTTTGTCAGGATCAGCTGTAGTTTGCTTTGGTGATAGAAGCAAAAAAAGGAAAATGTTTTCCAGGTCAACAGCTATGACCTACTGCATTGTAACAACAATCTTCCCTATTAAATAATTGAGAGAACCTGTCTGCTTTGGACTGTGAGGTCAGTTGGGATCTGAATCCTTATGCCAAGCCTCTGCATTCAGAGTCCAGTTTTCTCTGTGGACCTTGAAATACTGTAGGAAAATCATGGTGCCTTTGAACAAATTTAGTTTTGTCCTAAATCCTCTACTAGAGCATCTCTCTTAGATTTTAGGAGAGATGCTCCAACAACACTGGTAGGTCCAAAAGTGGGTAACACTGCACCAGCCTCACTGGCCTGAGACTGTGTTTTCCTCCAGCACCCCCCTCTTGTCACTATGAAGTGAAATTTAAACCAATTTAAAAAATAAAAATAGTTGCCTCAGCAGCATCAGTACTAAAACATTTAAAAGGCTCAGAGGAGAAATATGTCTCAGAATTTCTCAGCAGAGCAGCTTAAATAAAACCCAACTGATAAAAGAAAGGTGGTAGAATTAGTCTACTCTTTGCTGTTATGATGAACACAGAAACAGATGTATTTACTCTCATGAGACGGGGAAACTACTACCCCAAAACCACTGTGCACACAGATAAAGGGAGACAGTAAGACAACCACAACAGAAAAGGAAACTACTTCTGTAAGATATAAAAATTTGTCTATCCTCTATTCTATATTCTTTTTAACTAGACTAGAAAGCAACTTTCCCAGTCTGGTAGCAGCACTTAGCAACAATTCAGAAATTTATAAACCAGTGCATATATCTATGTGTTTGTGGTAAGGTACACATAAATACACATAATTTTTCTAAATCATATTCCACAATTTAACTTCAGTAATTATGTATCATTTGTGTTACAGCTAAAAAGAAAATTACTTATTTATTGTATCCTTCTCCCTCAAGTATTTCCTGTACCCTGCTGATTAAATAAGCTAGGAAATAATGAATAGTTGCACATTCTGAGTAAGGAAAGAAGCGAACATCTTGTAAACTTCCTCAACAGAACACTACCAGATCTAATACTTAAAGCTTGCAATTTACACCCACAAATTACACAAAATATTATCACAAACTGTTTAGGGAACAAGGTTTCTTTGTATTTCTTAAGTACAGTAAAGTCTCTTATTTAATATTAATTTTCCATATAATCATAAAATAAATCTAGGTTGTAAACAACCTCTAGAGATCATCTCTTCTTACCCACTGCTTAAAGCATGTCCAATTACAAAAGGCTGCACCGAGTCACGCCCAATCAAACTTTGAGTATCTCTAGGAATAGAGATTCCAACTCCAGGTCTAGGCAACCTATTCCACTGTTTGTCTACTCTCACAAGAAATTGATTTTATTTCACTTAATTAGGGTTTCCATGTTGTAATATGTCCTTTACCTCTAATCCCATCCCTGCCTATCAATAAGGAGAAAAGCCTGGCTCTACCTTCTCTAAACTACCACAAAGGACAGTTGAAAATAGCAACAAAATCTGTCTTAGTCTGCACTGTTTAAGATTATTTTCTCATCATCCTCTCATGCAAACACTTTTCAAGGACACTCTAAACATTTTTTGAGAGACAATAGGCAAAATCAAGTAAGTCCATGCTTTCTTATTCTAATGCACTGGACATTCAGTATTACAACTGATTTTCAAGTTTGGGATTAAAACAAATACAAAAAAAAACCCCAAAAAACAAAACAAACAAACAAACAAAAAAAACCCAACCACAGATCTATTTTCTGCCTGTCAAGCCCTAGAATATAGTCAAGTCAGCTCTTCTTCCACAGCATAGATTGAATACTGGAGCTGAGCCTATGAATATCCTGCCAATTTCCGAGTTGTTACAGTGTATTAGCATCGACAAGCCTTATATTCAGCCACACGAAACATTTTCAAAGAAGTTTACACCACAACAGTTCTAATACAGTATTTAATGTTTGATGATTTGTATGACAGCTGACATGCTTAGATAATAACAAAATGACCTATAAAAGTACAGAGGCACAACAAATATGTCTGTAGTGACAGGACAAGGGTTAATGGTTTTAAACTGGTAAGAACACAAATACAGACTAGATATAAGGAAAGATTTTTTTTCAATGAGGGTAGTGAGACACTGGAACAGGATGCCCAGAGAGGTGGCAGATGCCCTGTCTCTGAAAACATTCAAAGCCAGGTTAGATGGGACTCTGAGCAACCTGGTCTAGTTGCCCTACTTATGGCAGGGAGGTTAGACTGAAGACCTCTAAAAGGTCTCTTTCAACCCAAACCATTCTGCAAGTCTATGAAATACACTGAAACCTTTCTTTAGCGTAAGAACTACATACTACTATATAATATACCATACTTAAGTATGATAATACTTAATCGAAAGAGCAAACCTAAGAGGAGAACTGTTCTACGCTGCTAACCATATCTTTATTTCAAATCTCTATACAATACATGGCAAGGTCTTGATTGCCTTTTATAATGAAATCTATTCAGTAAAGAAAAGCATGTATTTCCATGTTCTTTCTGGCTTGACAGCACTGCTTGCAGCTATGTCAGGATCAATGGCTGCACCCATTTGCAAACTTCGACTCTCTTGTCACCTTCCAGATCCCAATTCTGTGCATCCCCTAAAAGTGGCAAGGAACATATTTGAACTTAACTGTAATATCCTGTTGAAGCGACTCCCATATTGCTAAAACTCCTTTGGCTTTTTACCCCAAGTCCCATTATACTAAGTCACCTTTAAGTTTTCAGATGACAACACAGAGAATGAGAGACTGGACCCTGCTTTCTTTGCTTTACAGTGAACGAGGAGGAAGAAACAGTATTGCCCTTTCAATTCAGATGCGTTCTGCATGCAGATTTACAGTCTGAATAGCTTTGGCTGATATTAAGAAATTTATTATCTCAAAGCTAAAGTTCAGTTCCAGATTTTAAAGTAGGTACTGGGGCAAAGTGCTTTTAATACCTGTCCTCCCACTACACGTATCATTAGCCTCACTGCAGCTTTCTTACTTATACAGAAATATTAAGACTACTCCTGGAATATTTACAGACATCTGAATGTGGACAAGCACTTTTCACAGAGTTCTCACACATAGAAGTCAAATACAGAAGAATTCTACTGTGTATTATTGCTATAATACAAGAAACTAATCTTCACTAAAGCACTGAAGTACTTACACATAAAAATGTGTTGCTGTTTACATTACATGAAAAGCAACACATTTTTGGAATAAAATATCAGTTTTATAATGGTATGCTTTGTTTTGGTTTTCACTAGGAAGTAGAGACTGTGTCTAAAGTGGCCAGTGAAAACTACTGATTTGCTAAACATTTTGATGGCTTACCACGTACATGGACACAAATGTAAGAAATTGCTCTTATCTACCTGCTTATAAGATATCAAGCCAGTTACCTTCTAGAAGTCTACCGAAAACACATAAATCCTGTTTCAGAATTATGTACCAAAGTCTGTACACATATTCATTACACTTACACAAATAAGCTTTTCTTTCAAACTGTTTACTTAATTCACAGTAAAATATGACAGATTAGACAGTTTTGTTATGAGGTACACAGATACACACACGTATGAGCAACACTCGTAACAGGAACACATGCCTCTACGTAGATCATGTTATGCTTTATTTTTTAAAGAACCTGCATTTTAGCTTGTAAACATTATATTTAACTACAAAATACCTTTTCCTGAAAAATTGAGGAATATGAAAATGAAGCAGAATAAACAAGTTAAGGCGCCCACTTAAGCAACTGCTCACATTAAAGTACTAACACAGAAACAGAATTGTCGCAAGAAGTACACAGACCGTGAAGAAACAGAATATTCAAGTCTACAAGAAGGAAACACTGGACAGAATCCAAATGCCTATTTTCTTACTCTTTACAAACAAAAACAATTTAGGAAAATACATAACAACTTTTAAGAGTTGGGTCATTTATTTTTTAATATGTGTGTGTATACATGTAGCACATGCACTGCTGTCACTTGAGTTGCAAAAGAATTCTACCAAAAAAGCTATGCTCGTAACTGGGACTAATCAAAATGCCTTAAAAAGCATAATAGAACAGAAAAACCCCAACCAACCAAAAACAAAGAAAAAAGACACACTCAAAAACTACCAAACCCCCAAACACAGAAGACATTAAAGAGTTTATCAACAGCCTACTTTAAGACGTAAACTTGAAAACAATGATTAACAGCTTCATCTGTTAATTCACAGAACTATCAGCATCCGCATTTTACAGGATGAGCAAAAGAGTTCAAGTTGGCGTGAACAGCTGAACACTTTTAATTTCACCCATGCTTCAAAGCAGGGTCAACCAGAGCAGGTTGCTAAGGGCCACGTTCAGTTGGGATTTTAATTCTTTAACTCACTATGACAGCTTGCATGAAAGAAATTTTATTGAAACTTTATATGTAGTCTCCGCAGTTTATTCTGCAGCAAAACATAAGAGATTAAGCAGTTGACTGATATTTTAAAGTAGAATCAGATTTAAAAACTTAAACTGATTAATGGTATGCTCACTCTGAGGGATATGCAACCTTTCTCTGAGTTTCACACACAGAAACCCCATGTGGGACCTCCCTTGAAAAAGTCTTTGAATAAGAGTAGTCAGGCTTCTAAGTGCAACATTCTCTTCAGGTATTCTCTTCAGTGTATGCTCCATTAGATATGACAATGCTACAGTATTGATCCATCACTTCTATTTCATTAAATATTTAATAGCTGCTTTTGTGCAGAAAATTTACGTTTAATAACTTTTTTTTTATGTTACACTCACAATATTATTACTTTCTTCAAGTTAGAAAGCTTGAATATTAAAAAATAAACACAGAAACAAGAGATTACATTTCAGTACACATGATTTGAAATACAAACTAACTTCACCTTCCGTTTTTTCCTGTAGTTCTGTGCCCTCACTACCAATTCTGGCCTTTGAAACATGATTGAAACACAAGTATAATGACTCGTAAGTCCTTTGCCCTTGAAGTCAAGCACAGTTCACAGAAAATCCCTTCCACTTAATGGGTGCAAGATATGAGCATGCAGGTACAAGGCTGTATCATAATGTGCATCAACAACAGCACCACTAAAGCCATCAGGCTGAAAGTTTAAGTATAATTTCTGAAAGCTTGATTTCATAACTTTCATATTCTAAGGATCAGCCTTATATCTGTAAATCAGACTGGCAGTATTAAGGAACCTGGGTTTTTTCCAGAGCTTGGTAATGAAATTACTTGGCCTATGCAACACAGAACATTAGGGTAACTAAATACTGCTTTTTTTTCTGGCCTTAAATTTATCAATCAAGAGTCTTTGCTTCCTTGAACATTCTCTGTGGGTCTACTTACCATATTTCAGGAACAGTATATGGAAAATTGGAGACCATCAAGTTAAAAAAAAAGTTGACATTATTAGAAATACCTGACAAAGCAAAATACGGACAGATGTTCCAAAGTCACCAGTTGCCTATATTCACTGCAAAGAACTGAGGCCAAAAGTACTAGCAGAGTTAGGCATATCTCTGGGTGAAAATACTCAGTTACATTAAACAGGATTTTAAAAATTCAGCAGTATCAATCCTTGTATTCCAAGTAGTCAAACTTACATTGCTAAGGGTGCTACTAATGCAGAGCTCACTGTAAAACCCCTTTACCTATCATGCCCAGTTCCTGCCGTATTAGCCAGCCATATCCTCGCTTAATATATAGACTTTTTTGTTCAGTTTCAATAGAAAAGGATGATTTGCTGTATTTCTTTTATGTCAATATACCATTTATTACATGGAAGAAGACATCCTGTTTTGACACCTAAAAGCTCCTTACTTCTGATAGCTTTTTTATTCATCAGCTTTTTCCTAACCCTAGACACTTCAATGGTACTTTCAACATGTTACTGCTACCTACATCTTCCTAATTTTCAGTACTCATTTTTGTTTATTTTTTTTTTTCGAACCTAAGGCACTTTATAAACAACATGGATGGCACTACGCAATTTCAGAAAAAAATACGACTTTATAAACATGATGCTGCTTATTCACACAGTGCTGTAGGGGCATTATCTTTGCTTGTACCATAAAAACGCATACTTAAAACTGCACTGATGTGACTCAGACCTGCTTTGTTCCTGCTTTACCAGAGAAGGATCAGAATAAATCAACAGTAATACTTCTACAGTTAGACTTGATGATCTTAAGGATCTTTTCCAACCTTTTCCTATCCCTGATTCTAAAAAAGCCATTGAACAGTCTTAAATACTCCATACCTACACCATCTCCAATATAAAGAGGTAACTTTAAGCAACAGCTCTTACATACACCATGACACAGATATGAATCAACATAACAAAATAATACAAGATTTGCAGCCTATTATTTCCACAAAATCCTCCAAGAGCATTTGAGAAAGAAAGGAGAAATTATGGCCACATATGGCCCAAGCTCATTCTAACTATAGGGAACAAAGCAAATGAAAAGGAAAAAAAAAAGTAATTTTAAAAATGGTATCACTGAAATGATTCCAGAACAAAGCAGTTTTACACTTCACGTGCTCAGTTCCTTTTGCCAGCACCTTCTCTTCTGTCAGTTCAGCTTACTGTCAATCTGAAAGTTTCAAGCATCTTAGGGCTTAGGTGAAATTTTCTTTATTTTGTACAGAATGTGAATGCTTTGACTGACAAAGCCAATTACTCATTCTGTTACTGCATGTATTTCAAACAAGTATACCACAAAGAAATTAATTTTTTAGGCAACTTACATAATTTATGCCAAGTACCAGTCCTTCCATCCCTCTGCAATGAGCTTCAAAGCTCATTGTTCAGGCTGAGTTTTTGACAGTGCACAACATAACCTAGAAGACTGTTTCTCCAGGTTATTTCTGTTTTGGTCTTTCTTTAATATCTTGTAAAATAAGTAACAGCAATAGAATTTTAAAGGCACCACTGCTTGCCTTTCCAAAATGCAGTATCCACTCTGTGCCCATATCTTACCAGAAAAGAAAAAGATAATCATTAACAGAAACTAGGAAAAATAAATACCACAAAAACAAAGTTTAAAAACTCACTTAGTGAAGTCAAAAAATAATCACATGTCAAGCCCTACTTGTGCCGTATTATGAAATTCTTGAAAGCTACTGAGATCTCAACGATAAGGACAAAGCAATGTGCAATCACAGAACAAGTCCTCCTTATCTATACCAGTCACCAGCTGGCAGTTTTGTCAGCAGTTCCTCAAAGAAAAGTGTTGCAGCAGTGATATTCCATACTTATGACTCCAGCCTATCTCAATTAATAAAACCTACCACAACAGTTCTATTCACAGAATGTACAGTGATAAATATGGGAGACAGGAACTACTCAGAACAGGGCTGATAAATCCCAGTTCATTAATGGAAGTGCTAGTTGTGCTTACTGATCTACGGGTCTTTTTTTAAACAAAAATAGGAGAACCAGAATAAGTGGAAGTGGAGACAATAAAAGGTAAAGGAAAAATCATGAGAGGTCTGGCTTTTTCTTAGTTTTGTTTCTATTTTTTTGTTGACGTGGCTTTTGATTTTCAATTGCCATCTTGATTTTCAGCCAGTAGCAAGGAAAATTACATAATTAACTAGACAAAATTTGCACTGGAAACAAATCATGTTTCCACAGACCATGACTGTTATCATAACATAACAGTTTTAGCAATACACTTTAAAAATGTGTCTTGATACCACCACCTGTTTTTCAGAGTTCTTTTGGATCACTAGTATTGGCTTTGGATGTAGATTAAATAAAAAAATTCGCTCAGCATGTATGTTCACTAGGACTAGCATAAGCTACGGAAAATAAATTTTTCGGTTTCCTTGTGACCCTAGGTGTTCCTCCTGTGAAACTGGGCACAAATTCAATGAAAAGTACCTCTTTTCTTCTCTCAAAATGCATGGTCACCCACAAGACTGAGAAGCCACCAATGTCTCCATTACTTATGGTACACAGACCTTTCCATTTTCTTTGTCAAAACTATTCTACTGTCTTTGGTTTTAGACTTCAAGTGAATCCATCCTGTATTCATTCCACTAGAGTTCCTGTGCATTTAAACATTGCCATTTACATAAATGTTTCTGACTGAAAAATGTATGCCAGTGTATGTAGGCAACTAGCCCTGCCACACAGAACCATCTACCCCAGTGTCCATCTCCAACTGCAGCCAAGAACAGACAGCTGCAGTCTCTTGCTGAAGAGATACAGACTGATAGATAAACAAAGACAGAAGTCTTCACAGAAAGAAAGCAAAGCAACATCCTCTCACTACCATTCCTTCTCCCTATCATCAGTCCTCAAATATTAAGTAATTTTTAAATGAAAATCTACTTCTACATAGGGTTTATCACTTATTTTGCACTTTTTAATATTTATTCTAATTCTATACTATACCTTGAGGGGTGAGCAGAGGGGGAGTGACCACGTGCCCCACAGAATTATACAGGAACTTAACCACATCTTCTGATTTGTTTTCTATTATTTTTCTAACAGTTGCTAACATATGCTTTGACTTTCTCTTTTGTCAGCTGGCTCATATTAGTAATGATAATGTCCTGTAACTCATCACCTGAATTTTAAATGTATACTAACTGGACTACTTACAGAAGAGACACTACTCAAAATTAATTAGAAATTTTATTTATAGGAGTAAGTGTTTCCACTGTTTTGTGCTCTCTCCTTTATTCCACGGAATTATCCCACAAGGTTACAACCAAGTGAAAGCAGAGAGAAAATGCAAAAGAATGCTTACTTATGATTTCAACAGCATTGTACTGTAATGAATGTTATAAACAAAAGTCTTAGGTCTCCAGTGTTTTCAGTTCACTGACAAACAGCAACTAAAAACCAAATTAATCAATAGTGACACAAGAAACACAGCTAACAATGAAAAAGCATAAACCCTTCAATATTGCAATTTTAACAGGATCCTTGGGAAACAACTAGGGTACACAGCACCCTTAATACATAAATACCTGGAAAAGATCAATTCTTGAAGCTGTTCAGGCACGCGACTGCAACATGTTATTCATTACAGAAGTTTCATAGTACAATTTCTGTAACAACAAAGTTTATGTGAAGCAAGAATCTGCCAACTGCACCAAAAAACAAAAGTTTCCTCCAATACCTTTACCCAACATCATAATATTAAAACCCCATGAAGAGTTGAGCCAACCATTCTCAAGTCAACAATTTCAAGTATTCAGCACACTTCCATTACGAAATACCATATCTCATAGTGTTTCTTTGATGCTTGGTCTCATTAAGACTCTAAAATGTCTGAGTCGTCCTTTTTTTGGTCTGTTTGCCAAATCAAGTACTTATTTTGAATCAGGGAAAAGACAATAGTAATTTTAAAAGATTGAACTAAAATTAAGTTCATCAAAAAGCAAGTTTTACACACATATTTAAGTACATACAGAATTAGTAAGTTATCTGCCTTGACTGCAGCTGTTGTGGTTAAAAAGACAGAGAAAGAACACACTAAAAGACAAAAAAAGAAAAAAAAGTACTGCAAACTGAGTGGGACAGAAGACTAAGTACTCAACTCACTCCACACTGATGAAGTGTGTAATTGTCCTGAAGAGAGGAATACATGTGGGCGAGTACTTCAGCACTAATTCATCATCTAATGCTTCTAAATTAGAAGCAAAATGGGAGTCTGGGAGAAGCAGCTACCTCTGACTTCCACAATTTATGAACAATGTATGATTACAGTGGCAAATCAAAGTTTGAAAAGTGCTCTTATAGATAGAATGAAGACTAATTTTGTGAAGGTCTTGTCTCTCACAAGAGACAGACTTCATAGCATGGTAGCAGTGAAAGCAAACATGGGAGAAGAAAGGAGGAGGCAGAATTCCAGCAAGACAGAATGAAAGCCCTCAAAGACAGAAGCCATGCAAGTAAGAACTGGAAGCAGGCTGTACCAAGTCTGGCTGGGATGGAGTTCATTCTCATATAGCAGCACAATGTTTAGATTTGCAACTGAAACACTGTTGGCAACACAGCAATGTTTTAGTTACCCCTGTTTGCTTTTTTTCTGGCATTATCTAACTTGACCCTAAAGGAAAACAGCGTTATTAGCAAGTACTGCTCCATTCTCCAAGTCCATGTTTGGAAGCTGCAAGTCTAAAGTATCTATGTACTACTATCAGTGCACATCATCAGTCTGCCCATTTAAAACACAGGTAATTACTGCATGGGTAGGTACAATAGGCATTTTCTTCCAAACAGTATTTATGAAGATGATTTATTTTGTTCAAACCTAAACCATATGTTTCTTTACAGTATAGACTGCATCTAAATTAAAATATCTGTAATCCCAAATCTAGCATACATCTTAAATAAAAAATGGATTGTATCACAAACTAACTTCTTCCTGTTTTAAGTCTTTTTTTGATGTTATGGTGATACCACACATAGGTTATGATCTACACAGTCTGTATGGTACACAAGCTCAGTGAGATGGGATGAAGAAGAAGATGATTCACATACGAAAAAGCCTTTTTCCTACAATGATTAGAGATAAAGTAGGGAGGGGAAAAATTAAAAAAAAAGACATCCCAATCAAACAGGTTTTTTGAAGGTAAAGAGTAACAACACTTATAATTAAGAGTAAACCCAATGATCTCCAGTCTATAACCACACAGAAACTCTGAAATTGAAAGACTCAAATTGCAACTGGCTATTTGCAACATTCAAACAGGAAGACAGAAACTGGTTTGGCTCTTCCTGAACTTTTAGCAGTGTACAGTTCAAGTAAAGAATACCTGATGCTTCCTTTTAAGATTTCACGCTGGCAAGAGACCCACATAAGCTCAGAAGACCTCAAAGAAATTTCATAATGTTAAAGGTGACACATTTGCCCCACTCTGCTATCGAAGTAAACAAGTAGCAGTTTACTTCAATGACTGAACTTTGAGATCACCTCACTCCTTTCTGTAAATGCAGCATTCTGGATTTAAATATAGATGTAAAATGCAAACATTTTTTCACTAGATGATAGAAATGTATCACAGTATGACTAACCTGAAAACATCCATATGCTCACCGAAGAGTGGCAAAGCTCTGGCATATGCCTACACATTCCATTTTGCCATCACCAATTGCCAAATGGTATCGACATTTTAGATCATTATCTATAAGACAGTTCCATAACATCAGCTTCAGTTATGTCCACATTAAACCTAAACAGGATAAAAATTCAAAATTCTTGGATCATGTTTCAAAAATATACTTCACATGCTCATCCTCTAAATTACAGGGGAGTTACTGAAAACTGTCAAAGTTCTGTTTCATTTATATAAATTCTCTTCATAAGAAAAACCAAAGAGTAAAATTGTAGAACATTAATTTTGCAAGATCTCCACGATCTTAAAATTGCTTTTTGTCTCCTATTTGAAGCCTGTGTACTCCAAAACAGAAGGCACCATTAAGACTTCTACTCACAATTTTTTCCCATTTCACAAACTGACTATTGTACTATATGATCACTGAGGGCCCGTAATATCTACTAAGGTTTTTTCAGTGGCCTCAGTATTTTAGATTCCTCTAAAATGAATTTAATAGGTCATTTAACTATCACTTTTGTAGCTTATTTTTTCTCATTCCCCTCTATATTGACTGCTGCCTACATTTTCAGAAAATTTCATCTTCATTGATGTTAATTTTTTGAAGATCAGTGATCTGTGAAGACAATAAGCAATACTTAGCTGCTTAAAAATGTGGCTCACTGTGTGAAACTATTCTACCTCAAATACTTGTGACGAAAGTGTACAATCTGCCTTCAAATAAAATGGACCAACCCATGTCAGAAAGTGTTTCTGGAGATACTCACTTGTCTTTCTAACATGAATTGCTCAGTGTCTCTCCTGTTCTTTGTAGCAGCAATACATCAGTTCATTCTAGTTAAATTTGATGCCCAGAGAAAGTACAGAAGAGCCTACATTATAAAAAAATGCCTAAATATAGCTCACAAACTGTAAATTTAGTCATGATTACCACAACTCAGTTTTTTGCTTGGCAATTGAAGTACCACGATAGTACCTAATGAGAGCTAAGTTCAATGTGACTATCAAGTTCACTCTGAAAATATGTATCATAACATTATTCTTTAGTGAAGGCCAAAGATTAGAGGACAGACTACATGAGAATGACAGGAAAGTAGGATATGAAGAGCTAAGCATTCAGTTAACAAATTCCCTGGTAAATTGCTGTTTTATCCTTTTTCTTATCTCATAATCTGTTGAAGAAACAACATTGATAAAATCCCAACACCTTCAGAGTTTTTAAGTACTACAGTACTTCCTAACTTGTAAGCACTGCATCTAACATGTTAGCCTGAGGTAAAGAAAATAAAAAAATAACTGCAGAATTGATAGAATTGATTGTAGCTTGATCAGAAATGTTAGAATTGTTTTATAGGTACACAACAAAACCCAAACAAGCAATGTAAGTGACAAGTGCGATTTCTTAAGAACATCACTGTTTTCAAAATAGCAGTGATCCCACAGCCACTCGTAATAGTTAAAAAACCCTTCAGTGTAAGGGGAAAAGAAGACTAATCCTTTCTTAAGTTTTCAAAAGTAGGAAGAGGGATCACTGACAGACACAGGTACAAATCAAGCACTAGGATATCCAAGATCATTTTTGTTTCTTGTTTAAGTAGAAGCCAAATGATGATAGCTGGTGAAATCCTTTTGACTGAGAAGTAAATCTATTTTAACCAGAAGGCCAAGTCAGCTCCTGGTTAAATTCTATGGAACTACAGATTATATATGGTTCATGTAACTCAGTTACATGGAATACTGTTCTTAATTTTTAAATATCCATACAGAACAAGGTCTGGAATACAAAATAAAACTATTATCCCACCAGAAGGATACTAATTTGCATTCAAAGCTGCAACTACAGCCATGAATGGCGAAACAGAACACAAAAAAGGGGAGCAGCTATAGCACACTACAGAAATACATAAAGATACTGTAGCAGTACAGATTTTCAGATTTTTTTTTTTAAGGGGAAGCCTCTTTAACTATTTTGATGCTTTTATCTGCTGTTTTAGTTGTTTATTATTGGCAACTATCACATATAAGCTGCTCGACCAGAGACATTGAGCTCAAATTTTCCTTAATTTTTTTAAAAATTTTGTTTTCCCTCACGTATTTCATATAAAGAAGTCATCATTATGTATGCATAAGATTTCTTTTTTTTTTTAGGATCATTAGCTTCCTGACCATGTACAGTTTTTAATCTTCTCCATATTTTTATACTAAAAAAAGGAGAAGACTATAGAGAAAGAAGAGCAAGAAAGAACATAAAAAGCAAGCCTATGGCTAGCTTAACATCTCAGCAGCTGTGCATCACTGGTGTGCCTTCTGCAAGCAAACAGTGCTTCAAACACATTTCATACAAAGCTATAAATATATGAACAAGACATACAGTTCAAGTCCAATAGGACAGCAATCTGCAAATCAGTATCATGTATGTCATACACTTTACCTACTCCTTAAAGCTTATTTGATTATGAGAGAAATACTAAAGGAGAGGACTAAAACATAGAAATTTGCATGCAATCTAATCAGAATCTAAATGTTACATATGTATCTAATGTTTGATACATGGATTGGTTCCAAACCGCCTTATTCTTGTATAACTAAAGAAAAAATTGATCTTATTTCTTCTGTCAATTCTGCTACACTTGCAGAAAATATTCCAGAGACGTTGATACAGTTACCTCAGACACCATTTTTCAAAAAGGTGAAGTCCAAGTAAGCTTTATTAAGAAGCCAGGATCATAACTGACTCCTGAACAACTCCAGATTTAGTTTAAATATGGAAGAACTACAAAGCAAACTGCTAATAGCCAGCATCACAAAAAGCAACAGGTATCTGTGGATTTGTCTATCAGTGAAGGCACTGGGCTTTTTCCTCTAAAAGATCTTAAGCTTTAAATCCCTACAGTATTTACAATATCAAATAGACCAACTGTTTTATTTTTAGAACAATGCACTTAAAAGACTCTAGAGAAGAGACACAAAAAGCTGAGTGTAACTACAAATTTGATTGCATTAACCAGCAAAAGACAATTATACAGTGGATACAGACTGTTCTTCCCTCAATAATTACTTCATTAAGGTGCAGTCTATAATTCACTAAGTGCACATTACTGAAACAATAGTAATAAAAGAACCTTGAAAGCAAGACAGTTTGTTAAACAAACAAGCAAAATTGCCTTCAAAAATGCAGGATCACGGTTAAATATACAGCATATGTTCATAATGACAAACAAATAAGATCAGTTGAAAATACCAGGGTTTAAAAGAACTCTATACAGAAAGCAACCACGCATCCCATGTCATTAAAATTCAAGTTGTCAACAGCTTATCTGAGCTGCTGAAGTTTTGAAGCAGTCATAAGGAATACAATTATTGAAAAGACATTTATTCTTTCCTATGTTCTATCCTTGAACTGTTACCTATCTCATGCAGAGGCAGCAAGAACTTCTATTTGGAACAGAAAAGGCAAAGAAAGGAAAGTCATCTATGTCAGTTTTTCTGACGCATCTGGAAAGCCCTCTGTTACTGTGTAAACAGAACATTTCTGGGGAATTCATTTGTCTCAATAATTCAGTTGATTAGTTATGAATCACCTCCCTTAGAGCTGTTCACTATATCCTGTTCGAGAAACATAAGTAATACACTAATAAATACATCAAGTTCCTATTTTTACAATCACTTCTAAAAAAACTTTTCCTCTCTAGGACCCATTTAGAGTAGATATCCCTACATCTATTCAAGAAGAGCATGACCAGGTAGGTCAAGTCTGAGGGAGAAGATAGAGGAAAAAGAAATGTTTATTATTAATACAGACAGGAGTTCAAACAGGACAGGAGTTGGTGGCAATGCCATGAAAACAATTTCTAAATTAGTTTGAAAACATGCTTCCATATTCAGTTAGGAAAGAATCTCATGTAACACCACAGGTATGCCTCCTTTAATTGTGTATGCCAGAAACACCATTTTAGTTTTAAATACGAAATTGTACTACAATAGGATTTGATTTTTTGCTTGTTTGTTTTCTTTTTGCTTAAATTAACCAAATTTGTATTAAGGTATTACAAAATTATCCCCCACATTATTATTAAGATGTTATGAAAATCAATGCAGACTATTGTTCCAATTGTAATGTCATCAATTCTTTTCTATAATGAAAGGTTGCCTGCTACAGGGGAACTTCAAAGCCCTTTCTTAGATATTCTGAAAGAACACTCCCAAAAATTATTTATTTTAAACTTTAAACATTTTATTTTAATAAAAATTATGTATTAAATAGACAGTATTTTCACGTGCTCATCCACTTTGAAAAAAAAGGAACAAAATATACATCATTACACATATAGATTTACCAAAATAACAGATGGGATTTTTACTCTTATCATGCTAACTGTGTTTTAATTGAAAAGAAAAGCATTACATGTATCAAATGACTCTTTAAACTGTTTGAGCCACCACAGAGATGAGGCACAGGCAAGTATTTGAAGTTTGCTACTCTCCTGCTTTAAGAGATTTTCTAATCTTTTTTGTGGGTTTTTTTGATTTTTTAATGACTCAGGGATATACCTCCACACAATGACATGTTCCTCTTACCCACTCAATCTTTCAAACGAAAACCTTTGTGAAATATAATGGATGTGGCCAAGATATTGTGGAAAATATATCAAAGTGCCCCTAATGAGAATGGTCCTTTACCATAACTCATGTTAGTAGGTAGCTCTGTACAGATGTAGAGGTTCAAATTCTCCCTCTGTCAGACATTACAGAAATATTACATCGCAAATGTAATATATTTTATATAATATATTTTAAATTATATTACAACATATCATCTACAAAGCAGACCCACTGAAAACTTGTCAAATACTTAATTTACTCTGTCAGGATCATTTTCCAGCTGTTAAGTCCTTTAAATACAAAATTACCAATTCTACAGGAATCTAATCCAAAATTTCTGCAAGGTCACATGAATCCCAAAGAACAAACTCAACAAATCTATTATAAATGTTTACAAATAATGACAGAAAAAGTTTACGATAAACACACAGTCCATGTTAATTATTGTTTTGCACAAGGGCTAATAAATCCACAATTTCTATAAATCAAAGTTACTCAATACAGAACCTGTCAAAGCCTTTCTTTCTATCCTGTAATATCTCATTTAGCTTCACAGTGGCTTGACCCAGGCCATACTGAAATTTTGACAAAATAAAACTAATCATGGCCAAGAAGCCCAAATTTAAACAGAAACATATCACATCACATTGGTATTGATAAATACCAGGAAGGAAATGCACTCACCTACATTCTACAATCAGCATGAAAACTGACACCAAATTAAGTCATTGTAACATTCCCCTCCAACAAGATCCGCATTTCATTACATATACTATTTCATCTGACAGCCAGAATTTTATGTCAAATAGGAAAGATATTCTTCCACAGAAAGACAAATTATAATTAAGATTATCTATCAGTACACAATGACAGCAGATAATATCAATTTAAGCTACTAAATTTGCTGACTATAATCAATTCCCTGCTTATTAAGCAGTTGAAAGGTTTAGAATAGATGTTTTTATTTATTCTTACTATACTTTAATTTTGTATATAACTCTTCAAAGAAATCTACCCTGTCTCTACTGACCTAAAAATATATAAACATTGAGATGTGTCATCTTTTATACCTAAATTGAGAACAAGTTCAGTACCTGTGTCAGGCAAAACTTTCATTACATTTCATCCACAAGCAATTGTGGGAAACGCTTTTCCTTTACTCACACAAAGGTGAGAATTGTATATCAAATATCTGAGTTTTTCCACCAGCAGGCCTTTGCTATTTCAGGGCTCTCTGGCCCACCAGCTGGCTCAGCTGTTGGCTTAGTGACCCCAACACTAAGATGTAAAAGTAGCTTGGTGATCAGTCCTATGCAACAGTCACATCCTGTTTCAAAGTTGGGCTTTCAGGTTATTGTTGCCACACAATGAGCCAAGACAAATAGACCACTTCAGTGAAGGAGAGTATTTTCTTAAAAAAATATTTACCATTAATTTAGAAGGGAAAAAAAATCCTGTTATATTGACATGAAGAATTGCAGCTGACTTTCAAGAACATATAGAACTGGGGAGCATGCACATTTAGTTTGCCCTCTGGTGGCCAATTCCAACGCTGGCTACGTTTAGACGAGGAAGCACTTTGGGATCAGTGAATTAGAAGGCTAGAAGGCAGCAGGTATGTTATAATTACTTTTACAGTTCTTCATCTAACCCCTCATAAATTTTTAGCACATAACTGCAGCTTTTAACTTGGTATTCCTTCTGCAGTTTCCAGCTAAGTACCTTGAGTGTCTACCAAACCACTTGTACAGATCCAGTCATTGGCCAGGTATAAGATACTTTAAAAACAAACCATGAAGCTTTTCAATATCCTGGAAAGACAAATGGAGGGCAGACAGTTTTGAAGGAAAGAATAACAGACAGATTTATGCCACTAGAATTCAGTGAATCAGAGGATAAAACAGAACTCCAGACAAAATTACTGGAGTTTCTCAAAAGCACTTGTGAATTTATCTGTGTAGGGTATCTGTGTAGGAAAGTGACAACTACCACTCCAAAGCAAATTGTTACCACCATGTACTTTTAAGTGTAGAGAATTTGATTCAGTAGAATCTTTGAGAACATTTCTTGGAAGAGACTGAAGAAAAAACTCACAGCAGAACAGAACAAACCTGAAATAATCTGTAGCTAGTAGTTGTCAAATGAGATAAGAAGCAGTTTCAGATTCTGTAGAAGATCAGGTCTGACTGCTGAATAGAAATACCACATAAAAAGTTTCACAGTTTTCAGTTCTAGACAGACACTTAGTCTGATAAGCATTTTTTGAGAATATGTAATTGTTATATGTAATAATTATATGTAATTATTAATTATATGTAATAATTCTTCGTGATTCTGAGCAGCAACACATCAAGTTGACCAGTATGCAACCAAGCTACTTAAAGAAAAACTCTTTTCCATTTTCTTCTTGCAAAACTGCAATGGTCTGAAGCAACCATATGCCTCAACCACACACTTCTCATCAAATCCAGGAGTAAAGTCATCCTTCTTTGCAAGAAATTAGCCTAGTAGCTTCTCAAAGAGGTTTTCTTTTGCACAGAGTTTCAAGTATATGAAAATTTAAAAGGACTCATGAATTCAAGAGTCTGTTGAAAATACAGGTTTTATTTGCCAACAACATTGACATTAACAGTTTATGCCAGTGAAGATTTCAGGCAATCCTGCAGCCCCATTGTTGGAACACCGAACAAAAGTATTCTGATTGCAAACATTCACAAAGCTGCCAGCTCTGCCTCACACACTAAATAAATGCACAGAGACAGCTGCCTGAGGATTTGGAAAGACCAAAAGCGAGATGAGAATTTATTACCCCCTAGTGACTGCCTACCAGCTAAAGCAAAAATTTTAAGTATTTGCTTGTGTATTCTGCGTAATACAGCCAAGTAAAGGAGGAACTTCTATGTGCAACTAAGTAGGTGAAAAAAAAACCCCAACTCAAAAAAATTCCAATGACTTGGGTAATAAGACAGTATTATTTCACCTGAGCCAACTACTTAGTTTAAAACAGCCTACAATGAGCATGGCCTCAAAATTGAAGTCTTTCCAATGGTTGGTTTTCTAGATGAATCAGGGAACTGTGGATGGAATAATGAAAAAATTACCTGCCTCAGCTGCAGTCATTTTAACTGTACTGGAGATTTGTAACATCTTTTCCCTTACATCACTTTTGTCAAATATCTATTTGATTTGTATAGTGAAAGATTTATGAAGGAAAAAACTGATGCAATGCTGATAAAGCCTGTAATATTATTGGCCGCTCTGAAGTGCCTTTGTACCATTTTGAAACTACAGCATTATGCCTTTGCAGCTTTTGCTTTGTTATCTTAAGTAGTTCTGATACCTGAGTACACAGTGGAATAAATGGACAGTCTTTTTGATATAAAAGAACAGATTTGGGGATGTGCACAAGATACACAAAGCCTTCCCTCTCCAGGTGTATCTTTCATACATGCAAAAAGGATTACAAGCTAGACACTTGCCAGCAACATAAGCTACTGCAAAAAACTGATGGGGGGTAGAGTGGGGAATGCCCCAGAATATCTGCCTGGCTTTTATTCACACAGTTCTGCAATATGAAGATCTAACCAGTTATCAGTGGAAGAGTCATTTTAATAATCCTGATCCAAGGTTTCTTCACCAGTCACATTCACTGTAGCATCAAAGTATTTTTTTTAATAAGCAACCTTTCAAAACTGTCCATTTCTCTCCTTTCAGCAGAAATTTGGCATTGTTTTCCATCCATTCTATAGGACTTTGTGATGTTTTTCAAAATATTAAGCAGAAAAAAATACCATTTTCTTTTTGAACGTATAAACACTTTACAAGAAAAACATACCCACACACACAGTCAAAAGGAATCCTTTGTTTAGAACTCAGATTCATCTAGATCTATAATAACCTAGAATAAGAAACTGGCCGCTGACACAAGATACAAAAGTAAAACTGGAGAACTGGAGTTCATCTTCACAATACTGATTAAGTAAGCTTTCTTCCCAGTATAGTGTTAAACAATAGGAGCATTCTATCCAAATAAAAAGTATTGCCAGGGCTCTTCAGAACAGAGTTATTTACTTTCAAGGGGATTAGAGAATATTTAGGTTCACTGGGGAAAAGTACACTTCCAGAAGGAAAAATAAGACATCTACCACCAGATGGTAACAGCTCTGTATGACAAAAACTCTGAAAAAAGAGCTTAGGACTTGCCAAGAACTAGAGAGCTCATCTTCAGGCTACCCTAATATTGGAGAAGTCACAAATCTAAGCCTGAGGGTACATTCAATTTGAATAAAAAAGGAGTCAGATTTCAGAATAAAAGACTACTTTGCTGTAAAACTACTTTGCCATGTGACATTAGTGGATAACCATTTTCTGTAAGGACAACTGTAATCTATTAATTTTAAATTACTGCTATGAAACAGCACTGGAAGTTTTAAACAAAATACAATTTCTGACTCCATACAAATACCACATTTTTTCTAGTTTCACTGGAGAAAATAGGAAGATGGGACTAAATCTACTTATAACCTCCTCTACACTTTTTCTATAAAAGTGAAGTTTCAAGAGCATCAAAAAGCAAATTGGCAAGAGTATCAAAGTTAAATATAGACTGAGGCATCAGGATCTGTAACACTAGTTAACACTTCCTATCCCAGCCAGATTTTTGAAAAGGTTGCTGAAACATTCAAAAAATAGAAGGTAGCATGGAAGCATAGAACGTTTTGGGATGCAAGAGACCTTAAAGACACATCTGGTTCTAAATCTCCTGCCGTGGACGGGGAACCTTTCTGTAGACCAGGTTACTCAAAGCCCTGTCCAGCATGGCATTCAACACTTCCAGGGATGAGGCATCCACAACTGCTCTGGGCAGCATTTTCCAGTGTCTCACCACCCTCATAGTAAAGGATTTTTTCTTAACATCTTATCTAAACCTCCCCTCTTTCACTTTGAAGCCATTCCCCCTTCTCCTATCACTACATGCCCTTGTAATAACTCCCTATCCAGCTCTCTTGCATCTCCCTTTAGGTACTGGAAGGTTCCTCTAAGGTTTCTCCAGAGCCTTCCATTCTCCAAGCTAAACAACCCCAACTCTCTGTCTTCACAGGAGAGGCACTCCAGGCCCCTGACCATTTTTACAGCTCTTCTCTGGACTTTTTCCCTCTTGTCCTTCTTATTCTGGGGGCCCCAGAGCTGGATGCAGCACTCCAGGTGGGGTATCATGAGAGTAGAGTAGAGAGGGAGAATCACCTCCCTCAATCTGCTGGCCATGCTTCTTGTGATGCAGCCCAGGATGTGGTTGGGTTTCTGGGCAGAAAGTGTGCACTGATGGGTCATGGTGAGCTTCTAATCCACCAGCACACCAAGTCCTCCCCAGGGTGCTCTCAGTCCTTTCTCCACCCACCTTATACTTGTGCTTGGGGCTGCCTGAACCCAGGTGCAGGAGCTTGCACTTTGCCTTGCTGAATTTCACAGTGTTCACACAAGTCTATCTCTCAAGCCGGTCCAGGTCCCACTGAATGCCATCCCTTCCCTCCTGCATGATGACCATACCACACAGCTCAGTGTTGTCAGCAAACTTACTGAGCGTGCCCTCAATCCCACTATCCATGTCAACAACAATATCAGACAGCACCAGTGCCGACACCAACCCCTGAGGAATAATGATCATCTCCATTTGGACATCAAGATGTTGACCACAACTCTTTCAGGGCAGCCATCCAGCTAATTCCTGATCTGATGAGTGATCCACCCACCAAACGCATGTCTCTCCAGTTTAGAGATTACAGTGTCATTCAGGACAGTGTCATATGCTCTTCACAATTCCCAGAAGATGGTATCAGTTGTTCTTACTGCATCCACCAATACTGTAATCCCATCAAAGAAGGCCATGCTGGCTGTCACAAATCACTTGGAGTTTCCAGAAGGAACTTCTCCATGATCTTGCTGGACACTGAGGTAAGACCGACTGACCTGTGGCTTCCCAGGTCATCCTTATCTCCCTTTTCTAAAGTGAGGGTTATGTTTACCCTTTCCCAGAAGGAATTTCACCAGACTGCCACAACTTCTCAAACATGATGGGTACTTCCTTGGACAGTTCCCTCAGGACTCACAGTTGTATCTGATCAGGTCCCATGGACTTGTGCACCCTCAGTTTCCTTACATGGTGTCAGAGTTGATCTTCTCCAGTGTGTGGTTCTTAATTCTTCCAGTCTCTGCCTTTGCATCCTGCAACTCAAGCCAGTGTGACTGGTACAATTGCCAGTGAAGACTGAGGCAAGAAAGTTGTGGAGGACATCAGCCTGTACTTACCACTACAGGTCCACATCCTGTGGTTTCCTGCTTCCTTCCTGAGAGAACCTACATGTTCCCTAGTCTTTCCTTTATCAGTGATAGATTTTCCTGTTGCCCTTGATGTCCCTACCCAAATTTTAATTTGTCAGGACTTCAGCTTTCCTAACCTGATCTCTGACTCTTCAGACAATTTCTGTTTTCCTCCAAGGCTACTTGTCCCTGTGTCCACCCTCAACAGGCTTCCTTTTTGTGTTTGAGTTTACCAAGGAACAATTTGTTCATCCATGCAGGCCTCTCAGTGATTTTGCCCAGCCTTTTCTTTGCTGGGATGCACTGTTCCTGAGCCTGGAGGATGCAATCCTTGAATATTAACCAGCTTTCCTGGGCTCCTCTTCCCTCCAGGGCTTTATCCCAAGGTGCTCTGCCAGTCACATCCCTGAAGAGGGCCAAGTCTGCTCTCCCAAAGTCCAGTATAGCAAGCTTGCTGCTAAGCTCATTGCCCTAAGGATCTTGGAACTCCACCACTTCATGGTCACTGCAGCCAACGCTGCCCTTCAGATTCACATTCCCCATCAGATCCTCCTTGGAGTTGAGAACAAGGTT